>NC_092334.1:427097500-427272500 GCF_046630445.1 Rutidosis leptorrhynchoides
TTATTTACATGAAAACAAAATTACATATCCTTTATATCTAATCCATACACCAACGACCAAAAACACCTACAAACACTTTCATTCTTCAATTTTCTTCATCTAATTGATCTCTCTCAAGTTCTATCTTCAAGTTCTAAGTGTTCTTCATATATTTTACAAGTTCTAGTTACATAAAATCAAGAATACTTTCAAGTTTGCTAGCTCACTTCCAATCTTGTAAGGTGATCATCCAACCTCATGAAATCTTTGTTTCTTACAGTAGGTTATCATTCTAATACAAGGTAATAATCATATTTAAACTTTGGTTCAATTTCTATAACTATAACAATCTTATTTCAAGTGATGATCTTACTTGAACTTGTTTTCGTGTCATGATTCTGCTTCAAGAACTTCGAGCCATCCAAGGATCCGTTGAAGCTAGATCCATTTTTCTCTTTTCCAGTAGGTTTATCCAAGGAACTTAAGATAGTAATGATGTTCATAACATCATTCGATTCATACATATAAAGCTATCTTATTCGAAGGTTTAAACTTGTAATCACTAGAACATAGTTTAGTTACTTCTAAACTTGTTCGCAAACAAAAGTTAATCCTTCTAACTTGACTTTTAAAATCAACTAAACACATGTTCTATATCTATATGATATGCTAACTTAATGATTTAAAACCTGGAAACACGAAAAACACCGTAAAACCGGATTTACGCCGTCTTAGTAACACCGCGGGCTGTTTTGGGTTAGTTAATTAAAAACTATGATAAACTTTGATTTAAAAGTTGTTATTCTGAGAAAATGATTTTTATTATGAACATGAAACTATATCCAAAAATTATGGTTAAACTCAAAGTGGAAGTATGTTTTCTAAAATGGTCATCTAGACGTCGTTCTTTCGACTGAAATGACTACCTTTACAAAAACGACTTGTAACTTATTTTTCCGACTATAAACCTATACTTTTTCTATTTAGATTCATAAAATAGAGTTCAATATGAAACCATAGCAATTTGATTCACTCAAAACGGATTTAAAATGAAGAAGTTATGGGTAAAACAAGATTGGATAATCTTGATTCACTCATAACTTAATCAACTTGTATTGTATATTATGTAATCTTGAGATACCATAGACACGTATACAATGTTTCGACCTATCATGTTGACACATCTATATATATTTCGGAACAACCATAGACACTCTATATGTGAATGTTGGAGTTAGCTATACAGGGTTGAGGTTGATTCCAAAATATATATAGTTTGAGTTGTGATCAATACTGAGATACGTATACACTGGGTCGTGGATTGATTCAAGATAATATTTATCGATTTATTTCTGTACATCTAACTGTGGACAACTAGTTGTAGGTTACTAACGAGGACAGCTGACTTAATAAACTTAAAACATCAAAATATATTAAAAGTGTTGTAAATATATTTTGAACATACTTTGATATATATGTATATATTGTTATAGGTTCGTGAATCAACCAGTGGCCAAGTCTTACTTCCCGACGAAGTAAAAATCTGTGAAAGTTAGTTATAGTCCCACTTTTAAAATATAATATTTTTGGGATGAGAATACATGCAGGTTTTATAAATGATTTACAAAATAGACACAAGTACGTGAAACTACATTCTATGGTTGAATTATCGAAATCGAATATGCCCCTTTTTATTAAGTCTGGTAATCTATGAATTAGGGAACAGACACCCTAATTGACGCGAATCCTAAAGATAGATCTATTGGGCCTAACAAACCCCATCCAAAGTACCGGATGCTTTAGTACTTCGAAATTTATATCATATCCGAAGGGTGTCCCGGAATGATGGGGATATTCTTATATATGCATCTTGTTAATGTCGGTTACCAGGTGTTCACCATATGAATGATTTTTATCTCTGTGTATGGGATGTGTATTGAAATATGAAATCTTGTGGTCTATTATTATGATTTGATATATATAGGTTAAACCTATAACTCACCAACATTTTTGTTGACGTTTTAAGCATGTTTATTCTCAGGTGATTATTAAGAGCTTCCGCTGTCGCATACTTAAATAAGGACGAGATTTGGAGTCCATGCTTGTATGATATTGTGTAAAAACTGCATTCAAGAAACTTATTTTGTTGTAACATATTTGTATTGTAAACCATTATGTAATGGTCGTGTGTAAACAGGATATTTTAGATTATCATTATTTGATAATCTACGTAAAGCTTTTTAAACCTTTATTGATGAAATAAAGGTTATGGTTTGTTTTAAAATGAATGCAGTCTTTGAAAAACGTCTCATATAGAGGTCAAAACCTCGCAACGAAATCAATTAATATGGAACGTTTTTAATCAATAAGAACGGGACATTTCAGTTGGTATCAGAGCGTTGGTCTTAGAGAACCAGAAAATTTGCATTAGTGTGTCTTATCGAGTTTGTTAGGATGCATTAGTGAGTCTGGACTTCGACCGTGTTTTCTTTAAAAATGATTGCTTAACATTTTTGTTGGAAACTATATATTTTTAACATATGAATATTATGTGATATATTAATCTCTTAACGTGTTTGATATTATGTGATAGATGTCTACCTCTAGAACAAGTCCCATTGACTCACCTAATAATAATGAAGAGTTAAATGTAAATTGGAATGATTCGTGGACTGATTCACAAGTTCCCGAAGAGGAACCGGAAGAGGAGTCGGAACCGGAAGAAGAATCGGAACCGGAAGAAGAATCGGAACCGGAAGAAGAAATAGAACCGGTGGGGGAAATAATAAAACGGTTAAGTAAAAGAGAATCCTCAACCAACCGACCAAGGTTAATTATGGTCAATGGTGTTTCCGCCAAGGAAGCAAAATATTGGGAGGATTACCAATTCTCCGATGAATCGGATTCCGACGAGAATTCCGATGATGTTATAGAAATTACCCCAACTGAATTTAAAAAGGCAAAAGAAAATAATAAGGGAAAGGGCATAAAAATAGAGAAATCTAATTCCAACCCCGATGAACTTTATATGTATCGTCAACCCCCGAAGTCCTTAAGTTGTAACAATGACCCGGGAACCTCTAAACCACCAGGTTTTTCTAAACCAATGTGGAAAACGACGGCTCGTATTAGGGGAACATCATATATCCCTAGAAACTTGGCAAAACGAACCAAAACCGAAGAAGAAGAAACGAGCGAGTCGGAATAAGATAGTTGTATTCGTGTGGTGTAATATATGTAATATAGTATGCTTATGCTTTATGATATATGTAAAAATTGCTTGTATTAATAAGTATTTTTTTTATGAATCTAACTCTTGTCTATTTTACTGTATAAAAACACAAAATGGATAGACAACCCAATATTTTAAGAGACCTACCCGGAGACATGATTGATGAAATCTTGTCTAGAGTCGGCCAGAATTCTTCGGCACAACTATTTAAGGCGAGATCAGTTTGTATGACATTCGAAGAACGTTCCAAGAATGTCTTGGTTTATAAGAGACTTTCGTTTGAAAGATGGGGGATATCACATTGGGAAACCCATAAGTTACGATGTGTTTACTTTGACGCATATATTGCGGGGAACCCAAATGCTATTTTACGCAACGGGTTAAGAAATTATTTTGACTCAATATATCCGAATATTGGACTTCGTGATTTAGAAAAAGCGGCTAACATGCAACATAAAGAAGCATGTTATGCTTACGGATTAGTAATGTTTGCTTCTCACCAAAGTGAGAACAAGAACATCGGGCTACAACTATTAAACAAAACGTTCCCACAAGTGACGGAGTCGGTAATTGGAGTAAGAAATGAGGTTTTTAGATTGTTACGGGACTGTTGGACATTACGTAACCCTCGTCCCTTTGACGACGTTACAACACGCTGTCTTATCAACGGCCATAACGGTTATGTTGCACAAGACCAAGGATGGGAAGTAGTCCTAGTAAAACCAGAATGCATGACTTGTTTCTGGACGAATGAATTACGTGTCTTTATTGCCTTTGCTGAACGACTTGTGTACTAGCTAGAATTATCTTCACAACTATCTTGTATCAAAGTTATTGTGTGCTATATTTCATGCTTTATGTAAAATAAGCGGTATTGTAAGTTTGTAAAATATTGTATAAAAGTTTGAACGCGAAATATTATTATAATCAGTTTTTCATATAGAATTGTAGTAGTTGAATTGTATATTAGCTACTAAGTATGAACTTAACGGGTAGGTACTACCCGAATTTAAACTTATAAAACGCTAATATGAAGAAAAAGCTTTTATAAATGAGTTCATATTATGCTACGAAATACTATTAACTACTCTTAATATTCTGTATGATTAACTTGTTCCATTTGACTATTTTGAAGGAAATGGCACCGACTACTCGACACACCGTGAATATGAATGAAGAGGAATTCCATACTTTTCTAGCTTCAAACATAGCCGCAGTACAGGCTGCGCTACATACCAACAATAACCTTGGATCTAGCAGTACAGGAAATCGTGTAGGATGCACCTACAAAGAATTCACTGCCTGCAAACCTTTAGAATTTGATGGAACCGAAGGACCGATCGGATTGAAACGGTGGACCGAGAATGTTGAATCGGTGGTTGCCATAAGTAAGTGTACTGAAGAGGACAAAGTGAAGTACGCTACGCATACCTTCACAGGTTCTGCGTTAACATGGTGGAATACCTATCTAGAGCAAGTGGGACAAGACGATGCGTACGCACTACCGTGGTCAGCATTCAAGCACTTGATGAACGAGAAGTACCGTCCCAGAACCGAGGTCAATAAGCTCAAGACAGAACTTAGAGGGTTACGAACCCAAGGATTTGATATTACCACGTACGAAAGACGATTCACAGAATTGTGCCTATTGTGTCCGGGAGCATTCGAAGATGAGGAAGAGAAGATCGACGCGTTTGTGAAAGGATTACCGGAAAGAATCCAAGAAGATATAAGTTCATACGAGCCCGCCTCCATACAACAGGCATGTAGAATGGCTCACAAACTAGTGAACCAGATTGAAGTAAGAATTAAAGAACAGACTGCTGAAGAGGCCAATGTGAAGCAAGTCAAAAGAAAGTGGGAGGAAAACGGTGATAAGAATCACCAATACAACAACAACAGCAATTACAACAATAATCGCAACAATTATCCCAACAATCGCAACATCAATCGCAACTACAACAAACGGCCCAACAACAACAACAACAACAACAACAGCAACTACAACAATCATCCCAACAACAATAATAACCGCAACAACAACAACAATCAGAAGCAGCTATGCCAAAGGTGTGAAAAGAATCACTCGGGGTTCTGCACCAAATTTTGCAACAAGTGTAAAAGAAATGGTCATAGCGCGGCGAAGTGTGAGGTCTATGGACCAGGGGTTAATAGAACAAAAGGAACAAATGGTGTCGGAACGAGTAATGGCGGAGCAAGTAGTGTCGGAGCAAGTTATGCCAATGTAGTTTGTTATAAATGTGGAAAACCGGGACACATTATTAGAAATTGCCCGAACCAGGAGAACACGAATGGACAAGGCCGCGGAAGAGTTTTCAATATTAATGCGGCAGAGGCACAGGAAGACCCGGAGCTTGTTACGGGTACGTTTCTTATTGACAATAAATCTGCTTACGTTTTATTTGATTCGGGTGCGGATAGAAGCTATATGAGTAGAGATTTTTGTGCTAAATTAAGTTGTCCATTGACGCCTTTGGATAGTAAATTTTTACTCGAATTAGCAAATGGTAAATTAATTTCAGCAGATAATATATGTCGGAATCGAGAAATTAAACTGGTTAGCGAAACATTTAAGATTGATTTGATACCAGTAGAGTTAGGGAGTTTTGATGTGATAATCGGTATGGACTGGTTGAAGGAAGTGAAAGCAGAGATCGTCTGTTACAAAAATGCAATTCGCATTATACGAGAAAAAGGAAAACCCTTAATGGTGTACGGAGAAAAGGGCAACACGAAGCTACATCTTAGTAGTAATTTGAAGGCACAAAAACTAATAAGAAAAGGTTGCTATGCTGTTCTAGCACACGTCGAGAAAGTACAAACTGAAGAAAAGAGCATCAATGATGTTCCCATTGCAAAAGAATTTCCCGATGTATTTCCGAAAGAATTACCGGGATTACCCCCACATCGATCCGTTGAATTTCAAATAGATCTTGTACCAGGAGCTGCACCAATAGCTCGTGCTCCTTACAGACTCGCACCCAGCGAGATGAAAGAACTGCAAAGCCAATTACAAGAACTTTTAGAGCATGGTTTCATTCGACCAAGCACATCACCGTGGGGAGCTCCTGTTTTGTTTGTCAAGAAGAAAGATGGTACATTCAGGTTGTGTATCGACTACCGAGAGTTGAACAAACTTACCATCAAGAACCGCTACCCACTACCGAGAATCGACGACTTATTTGATCAACTACAAGGCTCGTCTGTTTATTCAAAGATTGACTTACGTTCCGGGTATCATCAAATGCGGGTGAAAGAAGATGATATTCCAAAGACTGCTTTCAGAACACGTTACGGTCATTACGAGTTTATGGTCATGCCATTTGGTTTAACTAATGCACCAGCTGTGTTCATGGACCTTATGAACCGAGTGTGTGGACCATACCTTGACAAGTTTGTCATTGTTTTCATTGATGACATACTTATTTACTCAAAGAATGACCAAGAACACGGTGAACATTTGAGAAAGGTGTTAGAAGTATTGAGGAAGGAAGAATTGTACGCTAAGTTTTCAAAGTGTGCATTTTGGTTGGAAGAAGTTCAATTCCTCGGTCACATAGTGAACAAAGAAGGTATTAAGGTGGATCCGGCAAAGATAGAAACTGTTGAAAAGTGGGAAACCCCGAAAACTCCGAAACACATACGCCAGTTTTTAGGACTAGCTGGTTACTACAGAAGGTTCATCCAAGACTTTTCCAGAATAGCAAAACCCTTGACTGCATTAACGCATAAAGGGAAGAAATTTGAATGGAATGATGAACAAGAGAAAGCGTTTCAGTTATTGAAGAAAAAGCTAACTACGGCACCTATATTGTCATTGCCTGAAGGGAATGATGATTTTGTGATTTATTGTGATGCATCAAAGCAAGGTCTCGGTTGTGTATTAATGCAACGAACGAAGGTGATTGCTTATGCGTCTAGACAATTGAAGATTCACGAACAAAATTATACGACGCATGATTTGGAATTAGGCGCGGTTGTTTTTGCATTAAAGACTTGGAGGCACTACTTATATGGGGTCAAAAGTATTATATATACCGACCACAAAAGTCTTCAACACATATTTAATCAGAAACAACTGAATATGAGGCAGCGTAGGTGGATTGAATTATTGAATGATTACGACTTTGAGATTCGTTACCACCCTGGGAAGGCAAATGTGGTAGCCGATGCCTTGAGCAGGAAGGACAGAGAACCCATTCGAGTAAAATCTATGAATATAATGATTCATAATAACCTTACTACTCAAATAAAGGAGGCGCAACAAGGAGTTTTAAAAGAGGGAAATTTAAAGGATGAAATACCCAAAGGATCAGAGAAGCATCTTAATATTCGGGAAGACGGAACCCGGTATAGGGCTGAAAGGATTTGGGTACCAAAATTTGGAGATATGAGAGAAATGGTACTTAGAGAAGCTCATAAAACCAGATACTCAATACATCCTGGAACGGGGAAGATGTACAAGGATCTCAAGAAACATTTTTGGTGGCCGGGTATGAAAGCCGATGTTGCTAAATACGTAGGAGAATGTTTGACGTGTTCTAAGGTCAAAGCTGAGCATCAAAAACCATCAGGTCTACTTCAACAACCCGAAATCCCGGAATGGAAATGGGAAAACATTACCATGGATTTCATCACTAAATTGCCAAGGACTGCAAGTGGTTTTGATACTATTTGGGTAATAGTTGATCGTCTCACCAAATCGGCACACTTCCTACCAATAAGAGAAGATGACAAGATGGAGAAGTTAGCACGACTGTATTTGAAGGAAGTTGTCTCCAGACATGGAATACCAATCTCTATTATCTCTGATAGGGATGGCAGATTTATTTCAAGATTCTGGCAGACATTACAGCAAGCATTAGGAACTCGTCTAGACATGAGTACTGCCTATCATCCACAAACTGATGGGCAGAGCGAAAGGACGATACAAACGCTTGAAGACATGCTACGAGCATGTGTTATTGATTTCGGAAACAGTTGGGATCGACATCTACCGTTAGCAGAATTTTCCTACAACAACAGCTACCATTCAAGCATTGAGATGGCGCCGTTTGAAGCACTTTATGGTAGAAAGTGCAGGTCTCCGATTTGTTGGAGTGAAGTGGGGGATAGACAGATTACGGGTCCGGAGATTATACAAGAAACTACCGAGAAGATCATCCAAATTCAACAACGGTTGAAAACCGCCCAAAGTCGACAAAAGAGCTACGCTGACATTAAAAGAAAAGATATAGAATTTGAAATTGGAGAGATGGTCATGCTTAAAGTTGCACCTTGGAAAGGCGTTGTTCGATTTGGTAAACGAGGGAAATTAAATCCAAGGTATATTGGACCATTCAAGATTATTGATCGTGTCGGACCAGTAGCTTACCGACTAGAGTTACCTCAACAACTCGCGGCTGTACATAACACTTTCCACGTCTCGAATTTGAAGAAATGTTTTGCTAAAGAAGATCTCACTATTCCGTTAGATGAAATCCAAATCAACGAAAAACTTCAATTCATCGAAGAACCCGTCGAAATAATGGATCGTGAGGTTAAAAGACTTAAGCAAAACAAGATACCAATTGTTAAAGTTCGATGGAATGCTCGTAGAGGACCCGAGTTCACCTGGGAGCGTGAAGATCAGATGAAGAAGAAATACCCACATCTATTTCCAGAAGATTCGTCAACACCTTCAACAGCTTAAAATTTCGGGACGAAATTTATTTAACGGGTAGGTACTGTAGTGACCCGAACTTTTCCATGTTTATATATATTAATTGAGATTGATATTTACATGATTAAATGTTTCCAACATGTTAAGCAATCAAACTTGTTAAGACTTGATTAATTGAAATAGGTTTCATATAGACAATTGACCACCCAAGTTGACCGGTGATTCACGAACGTTAAAACTTGTAAAAACTATATGATGACATATATATGGTTATATATATAGTTAACATGATATTATGATAAGTAAACATATCATTAAGTATATTAACAATGAACTACATATGTAAAAACAAGACTACTAACTTAATGATTTTGAAACGAGACATATATGTAATGATTATCGTTGTAACTACATTTAATGTATATATATCATATTAAGAGATATTTGTACATCATAATATCATGATAATATAATAATTTAAAATCTATTTTGATATTATAAACATTGGGTTAACAACATTTAACAAGATCGTTAACCTAAAGGTTTCAAAACAACATTTACATGTAACGACTAACGATGACTTAACGACTCAGTTAAAATGTATATACATGTAGTGTTTTAATATGTATTCATACACTTTTTAAAGACTTCAAGACACTTATCAAAATACTTCTACTTAACAAAAATGCTTACAATTACATCCTCGTTCAGTTTCATCAACAATTCTACTCGTATGCACCCGTATTCGTACTCGTACAATACACAGCTTTTAGATGTATGTACTATTGGTATATACACTCCAATGATCAGCTCTTAGCAGCCAATGTGAGTCACCTAACACATGTGGGAACCATCATTTGGCAACTAGCATGAAATATCTCATAAAATTACAAAAATATGAGTAATCATTCATGACTTATTTACATGAAAACAAAATTACATATCCTTTATATCTAATCCATACACCAACGACCAAAAACACCTACAAACACTTTCATTCTTCAATTTTCTTCATCTAATTGATCTCTCTCAAGTTCTATCTTCAAGTTCTAAGTGTTCTTCATATATTTTACAAGTTCTAGTTACATAAAATCAAGAATACTTTCAAGTTTGCTAGCTCACTTCCAATCTTGTAAGGTGATCATCCAACCTCATGAAATCTTTGTTTCTTACAGTAGGTTATCATTCTAATACAAGGTAATAATCATATTCAAACTTTGGTTCAATTTCTATAACTATAACAATCTTATTTCAAGTGATGATCTTACTTGAACTTGTTTTCGTGTCATGATTCTGCTTCAAGAACTTCGAGCCATCAAAGGATCCGTTGAAGCTAGATCCATTTTTCTCTTTTCCAGTAGGTTTATCCAAGGAACTTAAGGTAGTAATGATGTTCATAACATCATTCGATTCATACATATAAAGCTATCTTATTCGAAGGTTTAAACTTGTAATCACTAGAACATAGTTTAGTTACTTCTAAACTTGTTCGCAAACAAAAGTTAATCCTTCTAACTTGACTTTTAAAATCAACTAAACACATGTTCTATATCTATATGATATGCTAACTTAATGATTTAAAACCTGGAAACACGAAAAACACCGTAAAACCGGATTTACGCCGTCGTAGTAACACCGCGGGCTGTTTTGGGTTAGTTAATTAAAAACTATGATAAACTTTGATTTAAAAGTTGTTATTCTGAGAAAATGATTTTTATTATGAACATGAAACTATATCCAAAAATTATGGTTAAACTCAAAGTGGAAGTATGTTTTCTAAAATGGTCATCTAGCCGTCGTTCTTTCGACTGAAATGACTACCTTTACAAAAACGACTTGTAACTTATTTTTCCGACTATAAACCTATACTTTTTCTGTTTAGATTCATAAAATAGAGTTCAATATGAAACCATATCAATTTGATTCACTCAAAACGGATTTAAAATGAAGAAGTTATGGGTAAAACAAGATTGGATAATTTTTCTCATTTTAGCTACGTGAAAATTGGTAACAAATCTATTCCAACCATAACTTAATCAACTTGTATTGTATATTATGTAATCTTGAGATACAATAGACACGTATACAATGTTTCGACCTATCATGTCGACACATCTATATATATTTCGGAACAACCATAGACACTCTATATGTGAATGTTGGAGTTAGCTATACAGGGTTGAGGTTGATTCCAAAATATATATAGTTTGAGTTGTGATCAATACTGAGATACGTATACACTGGGTCGTGGATTGATTCAAGATAATATTTATCGATTTATTTCTGTACATCTAACTGTGGACAACTAGTTGTAGGTTACTAACGGGGACAGCTGACTTAATAAACTTAAAACATCAAAATATATTAAAAGTGTTGTAAATATATTTTGAACATACTTTGATATATATGTATATATTGTTATAGGTTCGTGAATCAACCAGTGGCCAAGTCTTACTTCCCGACGAAGTAAAAATCTGTGAAAGTGAGTTATAGTCCCACTTTTAAAATCTAATATTTTTGGGATGAGAATACATGCAGGTTTTATAAATGATTTACCAAATAGACACAAGTACGTTAAACTACATTCTATGGTTGAATTATCGAAATCGAATATGCCCCTTTTTATTAAGTCTGGTAATCTATGAATTAGGGAACAGACACCCTAATTGACGCGAATCCTAAAGATAGATCTATTGGGCCTAACAAACCCCATCCAAAGTACCGGATGCTTTAGTACTTCGAAATTTATATCATATCCGAAGGGTGTCCCGGAATGATGGGGATATTCTTATATATGCATCTTGTTAATGTCGGTTACCAGGTGTTCACCATATGAATGATTTTTATCTCTGTGTATGGGATGTGTATTGAAATATGAAATCTTGTGGTCTATTATTATGATTTGATATATATAGGTTAAACCTATAACTCACCAACATTTTTGTTGACGTTTTAAGCATGTTTATTCTCAGGTGATTATTAAGAGCTTCCGCTGTCGCATACTTAAATAAGGACGAGATTTGGAGTCCATGCTTGTATGATATTGTGTAAAAACTGCATTCAAGAAACTTATTTTGTTGTAACATATTTGTATTGTAAACCATTATGTAATGGTCGTGTGTAAACAGGATATTTTAGATTATCATTATTTGATAATCTACGTAAAGCTTTTTAAACCTTTATTGATGAAATAAAGGTTATGGTTTGTTTTAAAATGAATGCAGTCTTTGAAAAACGTCTCATATAGAGGTCAAAATCTCGCAACGAAATCAATTAATATGGAACGTTTTTAATCAATAAGAACGGGACATTTCAGTTGGAGATGGATGATGGTGGTGTGATGTGGCTGTAAAACAGAAAATTACCACAGGAGTGATGTTGGTGGATCGTTCAAGTGATGGTGGGTTCAGTTTCGTGGCTTGTGAGTTCATGAATGAGGATAAGAGAGAGGGAGGTGATAGAGAGTTGAATGTATTTTCTTATCAACACAACTTAATCGATTCTGTATATAATTTGGTAGCATCGATAAGAAATTCCATCCAGGGAGATGAAAACAAAAAAATAAAAAAAAGCAGATAGGAACTTAAATAAATAAAAAGAATTGATCTGAGGTTGATCCCTAACAGATTTTGGACTGGTTCCAATGTTTACAGTTTGATTCGTACGAGTTTGGTAAATCATTCACAGTATGATAGCTACTGGATTTGGACATGTTTGTTTAATTTATGGTTTATAACATAAATTCTAATAACTATTAAATGTATTATTAATATTAATAATTATATTAATAATAATAATACATAACCAGGATAATAATACTAATTTCCTATTAAATATATTTGGTAGCATCGATAAGAAATTCCATCCAGGGAGATGAAAACAAAAAAATAAAAAAAAGCAGATAGGAACTTAAATAAATAAAAAGAATTGATCTGAGGTTGATCCCTAACAGATTTTGGACTGGTTCCAATGTTTACAGTTTGATTCGTACGAGTTTGGTAAATCATTCACAGTATGATAGCTACTGGATTTAGACATGTTTGTTTAATTTATGGTTTATAACATAAATTCTAATAACTAAATGTAGTGTCTTGTTATGTTGAATGCATCATCATCATAAGTATATATATATATATATATATATATATATATATATATATATATATATATATATATATATATATATATATACCTGATCAGTTATTTTCTTTTATGAATATAAATTTCAACATGTAATATCTATAACTTTTATATATATATTCACATGCATATTTATTTACAACCAAATGTTCGTGAATCGTCGGAGATGGTCGAAGTCAAATGATTATATTAAACACAGTTCAAAATTTTTAAGATTTCAACATTACAGACTTTGCTTATCGTGTCGGAAGCTTATAAAGATTAAGTTTAAATTTGGTCAGAAATTTTCGGGTCGTGACAATACCTACCCGTTAAATAAATTTCGTCCCGAAATTTGAATGCGATCGTCATGGCTAACAATAAAAATGTTTTCAAAACGAATATGAGTTGATAAATAGAGTTTTATCACTATTGAGTAATATGAATAAGACAATTCGATTACTCGAAGAGTACGAATGAAGCTATCACAAAGAGAGAAATGAGAAGTAAGGATTCGTCTTGACTTTTGACGTAGTCACATTTGATTTTCGAAATTCATGGAATTTAAAGAAAATCTTCTAATCAGAAAGAAAATGTAATAGCACGATCTAATTTGTTAAATTACCAGAAATTACAGAAAGATAGAAATATCAAGAAAATATTTTCTCAATATGTTTAGAAGTTAAGTAGAATGAAAGAGTTATGTAACATGACATAGGATGAGGGTATGATCTGTGAATCATCACGTTCCATTAGAAACTCAGCATGACTTACTGTAATATAATCACGTTGGCCAAGTGTCATTATATTATACTAACCCATGCTTCAATTCCCAACACTTCTCCACAAATCATTCATAATTCATACTTAGATTTTACAGAAGTTTCCAATATAATGGAATACAGAAAACACGAAGAGGTAGATAATTTTGGACAAGGATATTTATGAAAATATCCTCAGAAATATCGAAGATATTTTATGATGATATTTTGGAATTTCTAAGTTCGAAGGTTGATGAAGAAAAATTTTCCGCAATATTTTAACATGACTTCGGAGCAAGATATTCTCTAAAGATTCCATCGGATCCAGAATTACCTGAATTCTTTGAATATAGGGTTTAGTCCCTGTACTTATCCTTGGTCTCCTTCATAGTGTGCTCAATCCGATTTTCAGTACCAAATTTTCTATCGAGCGTTCCTACACTCCATTCTTTATCATCAAGCTCTTGACCATTAGGACATCTACAATTTTACTGTTTCCTCTGCATTTAATGCAGCCATATCTGAATTCATTGGTTAGCAATCCGAGGTGTTTTCAAGAAAATTATGTTTTTAGATGATTAAACGCTGATGGTAATATGGTGGAATATAAAAGGTTCTCCCGTAACGATGAGGAAAGCCAATCGTATATATCAAAGTTATAATAAGACTTATTTGAATGAAAGGTCGAAATTGTTCTGCTGGAGCTGTGACAAAATTGGCTAATTTGAAAGGGATTACCCAAATTATTTTGGGTAATAATAACACTAAAAGGATTAGCACAGCTACGTGTTAAATGATTACTCAGTTTCCGAGGATTTTTCAGGTGCATAACTATATGCATCAATCTTTTCTTACGTAGATGAAGTGCGGCTGGTTCATCCTCTCGATCGAGGTGTTTTCAAGAATCTTGAAAGATTTGAACATGGATTGGAATCGTTAAGATTCAAATGAGGTTTAAGAAGAAATCAAGTGGCAAACTTGAAGAATTGTTTAGTTTCACATGTTATAATCAATATTTTAATTCATTTTAATTGTTCAATGTTATTAGTCCACAGTCGATAGTCCACAGTTAACAGTCCAGTACTTCATATATATTTTATTATATTATATTCGAATTAATTAATACGTGTCGTGACCCGTATACGTCTCAGACTCGATCACAACTCAAAGTATATATATTATTATAGAATCAACCTCAACCCTGTATAGAGAACTCGATCATTACTGCATATAGAGTGTCTATGGTGATTCCAAATAATATATATAGATGCGTCGATATGATATGTCAAAACCTTGTATACGTGTCCCGATATTTAAAGTGCGTAAAATAAATACAGAAATTAAATGACGATAAATAAAATGCGTAAAGTAAATAACAGAAATTAAATGACGATAAATAAAATTGCGAGAATGTAAATTGCGATAAATAAAGTGTAATCAGTTAGCTGGGAACAATTAGCTAGGAACAGTTAGCGTGGATTCTTAACAAAATTTCTCATAGTTAATTTGTTTGTTTCTCACAAATTTTATTTTGTCAAATGTTTTCTTCATTATGCCACTTGTTGGATTCTGATAGGTCAAAATCCAAATATGAAATTGAATTTGAATGAAAATAGTTGTTCTTTGGTGAACGGATACGTATATATGTAGATTTAAGCAGTATTGTTAATGACTGATGAATCTGAGTTGAAGAATGTACAGTGTAACTTATTAATGTAAAATCTAAATATTCCTCGGGTATTACCTACCCGTTAAAATATTTTCATCATTAACAGTTTGTACGAAAGAATTTTTAATTACAACCTTTATGAAAACATATATACATATATATTTTCTTCAGATGTAATCATGGATTTAATGAGTCAATATGATATTAGACTCATTTGATTTACTGTTAGAACAAGAATATATAATCTCTAAAATATTAGAAATTACATAATCGCCATGTCGAATGAAGATAAATGATGTAGAACGATACGTAGAATGATGATTATACTCGAGATATAGAATGAGATGTTGAGGTTTGTGCTGTAGATGTTGTTGTTGATGGTACTGGTGCTGCCAGTATTGATGTTGGTGGTACTGTTAGTGTCGGTGATGCTGCTGGTGTTTGTAAGTTTTGAACCATATTCTCTAAGGTTAGCACTCGAGCTCGAAGTTCTTTAACTTCTTCTACTAACCCTGGTTGGTTATCAATATAAGGTAGAGATCGGATATCTTCTCTAGTTCCATTAATGGTAGTCTCAAGACGAAAAATTCTCCCAAAAAGGGTATAAACGGTGTTGCGAACAGGTTCGCCGGTGAGCGGGTCGAGTACTCCAAGGTTAGGTGGTAGATTCGGTTCATGATATGGAGTACCTTCTTCCCTTCTCCATAGGGTGAGTATGTCGCGAACCCACCCCCATCTTCTCCAGTAATCACGGTAATTGATTGGTTGGTGTGCTCCCGTCACACTGTCTTCGGAGTCAGAGGAACTTGGACGATTCGTAGAGGCCATCTTTCGCGATCACAGAAAAATATTTTTGGTATGAAACGTTTAGTGACAGCAACTGATAGTTGGATGGTATTCTCAATGCATAATATGCATAGATATATATAGTACCAGGATTCCTTAATTTACGGAGAAATTTACGGGAGATATCAGGCAAAGTTTATCGTAATAGATACGCTAAGATATGAATTAGCAGATACGCTAAGATATGGATTTGTCGGTACACTATCTATGAAATAAAGGCAGTAGGACGTGTCTAGACTTAGAATGATAAGCAGGTAAATTTTTGACACGAAATGATAAGCAAAACTTTTGACGTGCAGACACGGTCGAAGTCCAGACCCGCTAATGCATCTAAACAACTATCATCTAGACACACTAATGCAAGACCTGGTTCGCTAAGACCAACGCTCTGATACCAACTGTGATGACCCGTCCTAATCCACCTGGACGAAGTCTTCAACAACTGGTTCCATTGCGAGGTACAGACCTCTATATGTCTTGAACGACTTCATGTAATATCTTTAAAATGAGCAAATGCACAGCGGAAGACTTAATTCGTACCTGAGAATAAACATGCTTAAAAGTGTCAACCAAAAGGTTGGTGAGTTCATAGGTTTATCATAACAATCATTTCAATATATTAATAGACCACAAGATTTCCGTTTATAAATATATGTACACTCGCAAGTGTATAAAAGTATTCTATAAGTTGTAGGCACCCGGTAACAAGCCTTAACGTTCATGTTTTACCCTCTGAAGTACACCAGATTAGGTGTGTTTAAAATAACCTCGAAGTACTAAAGCATCCCATAGTCAGGATGGGGTTTGTCAGGCCCAATAGATCTATCTTTAAGATTCGCGCCTACCGTACATAGACAAGTAGTTTAATGTTACCAAGCTAAGGGTATATTTCTGGTTTAAACCCACATAGAATTAGTTTTAGTACTTGTGCCTATTTCGTAAAATATTTATAAATCAGCGCATGTATTCTCAGCCCAAAAATATATATAAAAAGGGAGCAAATGAAACTCACCATACTGTATTTTGTAGTAAAAATACATATGATAAAACTGAACTATGCAGGGTTGGCCTCGGATTCACGAACCTATATTCAATCATGTATATTAATACATGTAATGGTAATCGAACAAATATATATATATTATTAGTGATTTTATTAATAATTTAATTAGATATAATTATTTTTATATAGATAATTAACACTTATTACAAAAGTATAATATGGGTAGGTTTTATGTCTTAAATATATATATATATTTTATATAGAAAATCTTCATTTGATATAAAAATAATACTAATAATAATAATGATAAAAATAATACTAACTATGATAAAATTTATGATAATTCTAATAATATTACTAATGACAGTTTTTAAAATAATAATTTTAGATAATAACTTTAATAAAAAATAATAACTTTTTTTTTAAAAAATGATTCTTTTAACACTAATATAGTTGTAGTAATAATAATAATAATAATAATAATAATAATAATAATAATAATAATAATAATAATAATAATAATAATAATAATAATAATAATAATAATAATAGTAATAATAATAATAATAACAATAATAATAATAATAATAACAATAAAAATAATAATAATAATAATAATATTAAATAAAATACTACCTTAAAGGGAAATGACTTAAAAAGAAATAGCAGCCCATGCCCGGGCTCGAACCCGAGACTTCTTGTTCGTCCACCAACACCTTAACCATTCCTCCATTTCATCTTATCTAATTTAGATCCTAAACTAAGTTTATATAATTCCATTCCTCTTGTGTTCTTAATTCTTTGAACTTTAATCAACATCATTCATCATTTTCATTAAACCATCATCATCATCATTATTCACTAAAATAATCGATAGAAGTTAACATGGTAATGAAGCTTATAACTAACCTATGTATTCTTTGGCTCGCAAGTTAAAGGAACACAGCCCAATAATGTAAACACTTAACACAAGATTATGGTCCAAATCCTATAATAATCGGTTAAGTTATCAATTATCATATATCGCTGTACTAACATATTGTTATCATTTTCTTATTTTCCTATACTAATCCTCATCATTCATACGTTAATTTCACCATTATCATTAAAGTAACATCATAATAAAAATAGTCACGATTATAATTATCATCTAACCATATTCATCATCGTTATACTATGGCTATCATCATCACCTTCTTAATCAGCACATGCCATCGAATTTCCTATATATGATACAGCCCACGACTAAGCCTAACAATACTAAGTGTGTTCGGCCCAACAAGAGAATAACATATTGGCCCAAGTGTAATATAGTTGTCCAACAATGAAGTCCATTGATCGACTGCTTTTCTACACAATTCGCTGGAGAAGGAAAAGAAATCATACATCTTGCTTTATTTAAAATAATTTCTTGTGTCGGCCACCTTATTTTCTTTTTTTTTTTAATTCCAACATGTGGTAGTTTACACCTAATCAAGTGAGCTTGTCTGCCACCAAAATAACTTGTATAATAGCAGTACAAGTGATCAATCATATTTCCTTTAAAAGGAGTTCGATAGTAGTTAACGTGATGGTGGTTTTCAAAGTGGTTTCTTTCGACTGTCCAAGGAAGAATAATAACGCGAGGGTGATGGTTCACGACATCAGTATAATAGTGACTGTTTTGATGTTTATATTTGTAGCTGCGGTGGTACAAGGTGGTCATGTTTGCAGCTGGGAATAATTGGGTTGTAAAATTTTTGAGTGTTTTTCAAAAGGTAACAGATAGATTTATATAAATAGTTGTTTGCAGGATGGTGATCAAACAGAAAACAGGAAGATATAGTAGTAGTTTTGATGGGTCTGTGATGATGTTGTGATTTTGGGTTATGAAGGAGAAAAAGAAAGTGCAGAGGTGGCGGTTTTACATGATGTAGGTGGTTTTGAGTGATGGTTGGGTGTAGAACAGAACCGGTGCAGAAGGTATCAGTTTAGTCAAATGATGATGTCCTTGAATGGTTGGAGATGGATGATGGTGGTGTGATGTGGCTGTAAAACAGAAAATTACCACATGAGTGATGTTGGTGGATCGTTCAAGTGATGGTGGGTTCAGTTTCGTGGCTTGTGAGTTCATGAATGAGGATAAGAGAGAGGGAGGTGATAGAGAGTTGAATGTATTTTCTTATCAACACAACTTAATCGATTCTGTATATAATTTGGTAGCATCGATAAGAAATTCCATCCAGGGAGATGAAAACAAAAAAATAAAAAAAGCAGATAGGAACTTAAATAAATAAAAAGAATTGATCTGAGGTTGATCCCTAACAGATTTTGGACTGGTTCCAATGTTTACAGTTTGATTCGTACGAGTTTGGTAAATCATTCACAGTATGATAGCTACTGGATTTGGACATGTTTGTTTAATTTATGGTTTATAACATAAATTCTAATAATTATTAAATGTATTATTAATATTAATAATTATATTAATAATAATAATATATAACCAGGATAATAATACTAATTTCCTAATAAATATATTTGTATATAACGGCATATATATATATATATATATATATATATATATATATATATATATATATATATATATATATATATATATACCTGATCAGTTATTTTCTTTTATGAATATAAATTTCAACATGTAATATCTATAACTTTTATATATATATTCACATGCATATTTATTTACAACCAAATGTTCGTGAATCGTCGGAGATGGTCGAAGTCAAATGATTATATTAAACACAGTTCAAAATTTTTAAGATTTCAACATTACAGACTTTGCTTATCGTGTCGGAAGCTTATAAAGATTAAGTTTAAATTTGGTCGGAAATTTCCGGGTCGTGACAATTTGTAACCAAAATAATCTTGATAAATATCGAACAAGTTTGGGGAAGTGTGGAGTGCACACTTGTTTGAACTTATCTTGATTATAACGGGGGTTCGGGGGCAGCGCCCCCGATAAGCGGGGTCCCCGATAAGCGAGGTCCAAGGGGTGGCAACCCCTGGCGGGGTCCAAAAGGCAACCCCTGCCAGGTCAGCTTGGAAATTTTTTTTAGGGCTAACATTGCTTTATTAAAAATGTCTTAAAATTTTATTTTGGCCCGGTTTGACCCAAAAATAAAAATCCAGTTTTGAGCCTCTTTTACAGTTATAAACCCGTCCATATTTGAATTCTCGTTCCGATTCCTCAAAATTTCTACAAGTATATCTAGGGTATATGTAACCGTATCATACCCAGCTTCTATACATATTTACTATTGGTATATACCAACAATAAACATTAATGATCAGCCACTAGACATGATGTTACATGTGGGAACCAGCCATTTAACCTCATGTGTGACTTTTGTGCAAGAAAACAAACTAAATCTCATATATATCCATCCCATAATCATGCTATTTTGCACACACACACATACAATTTCATTTCCAATTTTCTTTCAAGTTAATTCACTCCCTAATCTCTCTTCATTTACCTACTCAAGAACGTATCAATATAGTCATTCGATTTCAAGGAGATTACTTCCAATCTATCAATCCCACTCTACCACTCTTTTGATTCCATGATTTTTCTTACCTTTTCTAGTAGCTTTGTCCAAGTAACTTGAGGTAGTAACCTTATTCATAACCTTATTCGATTCATATTTATATAGCTATCTTATTTTGTGTTGTAAAATTTTAACAACAAGAACATAGTTTGAGTGATTTCAAACTTGTTCGCAAACTAAATAGATCCTTCTAATTTGATTTTTAAAAACACTTCAAGACCTGTAATATATCATATTATGACAAAATCGGATTAATCATATCTTGGCTAATTAACATAATATTTAATATATATTTACTTATGATTTGATTTTATATATTTCAGGACCACCCGTAAACAACACGAGAAGATTAATCATAAGAGCTCATGATTGTACGCAACACATCATTTGACAACACGGTACTTTATGTACGCAACACGTCACTTGACAACATGGTACCATGGGTCGAGATTAATTCTGATCAATACGAATACGATGGGGTCTTTATTTATTTTGATTTAAGCAACTAATTGTGGACCACTAACATCGGACTGCTAACTACGGACTAAGAAAATATTAAAAGTATTAAAAGTATATATATATATATATATATATATATATATATATATATATATATATATATATATATATATATATATATATATATATATATATATATATAACGATTACTTAAAAAGAAAATATGTTAATATATTATATATATGGTTAGGTTCGTGATATCTATCGGAGACCAAGTCGAATTAAATACCTTCAAGGAAAAGGTGAGTATATAGTCCCACTTTTAAACTCTAAATATTTCGGGATGAGAATACATGCATTTTATGATTTACGTTATGGATACAAGTGATTAAAAATATATATTCTACGTTGAGTTGTACCACTGGCATACTTCCCTGTAACTTGGTAACTATTATTTACATGAGGTATTGTAAACGCGAATCCTGTTGATAGATCTATCGGGCCTGACAACCCCAACCGGACTGGACGACCAGTATTCAACGGTTGCACAGTACTTCGTTTTGGTAACTACACTCGGTACGGTGTAGTAAGATTTCATAATAAAGGGAATATGCGACGTTGATTAAATGTTAAGTATGGTTATCAAGTGCTCAACAACTTAGAATATTTTTATTAAAACGTTTATATATGAAATCTTGTGGTCTATATTTAGAACGCTGCAGGCATTAAACCTATATCTCACCAACTTTATGTTGACGTTTTAAGCATGTTTATTCTCAGGTGATAACTAAAAGCTTCCGCTACAACATGTTGAATTTAAGCAAGATCTTGAGTATGCATATTTGTGTCAAAAATAAAACTGCATATCGGAGGATTTGTAATGTAAAATATGTTGGAGGTCGTATTGTTATTATCACATGTAAAGTTTGTAAGTCTAAGATTATCGCTAAACGATAATCATTATTAAGTTGTTTAAACCTTGTATTTGTAATAAAAGCTATGGTTTGTATTGTAAAAACGAATACAGTTTTTGAAAAATGTCGCATATAGAGGTCAATACCTCGCGATGAAATCATATGTTATTGTATTCGTCCTTATGGTTAAGGTCGGGTTATGACATGTGGACTCTTGTTCGGTTGCCCAAATAAATTTTCTTCCCTTGTGAGTTAGCGCAGTTAGAGGACGGGCAACCAAAGAGAAATCTTTAATGAATCTACGATAGTATCCGGCGAGACCCAAGAATTGACGAATGTGAGTACGAATAGTAGGGGTTTCCCATTTGCTAATGGCCTCGATTTTTGATGGATCGACTTTAATACCTTGATCACTTACAACATAACCAAGAAATTGAACTTCCTCAACCAAAATTCACACTTGGAGAATTTGTCATAGAGTCGTTCTTATCTTAAAAGTTCAAGCACAAGTCGGAGATGTTGTTCGTGTTCTTCTTCGCTTTTAGGATAGACCAAAATATCATCGATGAACACGATAACAAATTTGTCGAGGTATGGTTTGCACACGCGGTTCATAAGATCCATGAACACCGCCGGTGCGTTAGTTAGACCAAATGGCATTACAAGAAATTCATAACTACCATAACGAGTCCGGAAAGCGGTTTTGGAGACATCTTCGCCCTTAACCCTTAGTTGATGATAACCCAAGCGGAGATCGATTTTTGAATATACACAAGACCCTTGTAGGTGATCAAAGAGGTTATCAATGCGCGGAAGAGGATATCGGTTCTTAACCATCAATTTATTTAGTTCACGATAATCAATGCACATTCGTAGGAATCTATCTTTCTTCTTAACGAACAAAATCGGAGCGCCCCATGGTGAATGGCTAGGTTGGATAAAACCACGGTCAAGTAGTTCTTGGATTTGACTTTGCAATTCTTGTATTTCAGATGGAGCAAGTCTATACGGTGCAAGTGCTACGGGTGTGGCTCTCGGAATAAGATCGATTTGGAATTCTACCGATCGATGAGGTGGAAGGCCCGGCAATTCACCGGGAAAAATATCGAAAAAGTCGCTAACAATTGGCACATCATCGATATGCTTCTCGTCGATTTCGACTTTCTTGACATGGGCTAGAATCGCGAAATAACCTTTACGAAGGTATTTTTCAACTTTAAGGCACGAGACGAGGTTGAGTCCGGTGCAACTCTTATCGCCATAGACAATCAAGGGTTCACCATTCTCGATAGGAATTTGAATAGCTTTAAGATCGCAAAGGATGTGAGATTTCATTTTAGCTAACCAATCCATACCAATGATTACATCGAAGTTCCCTAGTTCTATAGGTATCAAGTCAATTTCAAACTCTTTACCCATTAAGTTTAACGTACACCCCCGATAAAATTTGTCGGCACTCAATAGTTTCCCGTTGGCCACTTCAATGGTATAAGTAGTATCTAGTGGGAGTGGTGGAGTGCTAAAAGAATGAGTCAAAGTCTTGGATACAAAACTCTTATCGACACCCAAATCGAATAAGCAAGAGACATAAGAATTGTTGAGAAGAAACGTACCCGTGACTAGTTCATTGTCATCTCGGGCTTCCTCGGTGTTAATGTTGAAAGGTCGGTCGCGCGTATTGGGGTTATCTTTCTTCTTTGGACATGCATTTCTATAATGACCCGTTTGGCCACATTCGTAACAAGTGTCCGTCTTTGGTGTATTGGGCCCCTTTCGAGCGACGGGGGTGGCACTTTTACAATCGTTGGCCTTATGGCCACTTCCTTGGCACCGGTGGCAAATTAGCTTGCCACATTCACCAAAGTGATGCTTGTGGCATTTGTTGTAAAGAGGAAGGTTTCCGGCATAACCCTTCTTGCCGTCAGAGGTGAAAGGCTTCTTGGCGAAGTTGTTATTGTTGTTGCTTGATTGGGGGGCTTCCCATTTTGTTTTGTTGCCACCCGATTTATCCTCGGCCTTAGGTGCTGGTACTACAATTTCGTCCACCGTTTCTATAAATTGGCGGGCCATCATCAAAGCTTCTTGTAGGTTGCGGGTTTGGATGACATTACCCCATGTTTGATGCTCTTAGGAAGGCCATCCATGTAAAGTTCAACTCGTAGGGGCTTGGAATTTACAAGGTTTGGACTCATTAGAGCTAGCTCGGCAAACTGTTGATTATAAGCGTTGAGGTCGTTTCCGACCGCTTTCAAACCTCTTAGCTCACTTTCGAGCCTTCGAGTCTCTTCGCGGGGAAAGTATTCGGTGATCATCTTTTCTTTTAAATCGGGCCAAGAGAGAGCGTGGGCTTCATCGGTACCCACCGATTATACATATGTGTTCCACCACGTGAGAGCGATACCGGCAAAAGTGTGGGTAGAGTGTTTGACCTTGTCTTGGTCCCGACAACCGCTTATGCTAAAAATGGCTTCCGTTTGCTCAAACCATCGAGTGAGAGCAACCGGTCCTCCGGTCCCATCGAAAGTGTGAGGTTTGCACCTCATGAAAGCTTTGTAGGAGCATCCCTCATTTGAGTTACCGGCTCCATTGTTGTTGTTGTTGTTGTGGTTGTTGTTATTGTTGTTGTTGTTGGATGAGTGACCGACCATGGCCGCATCTACGGCGGTGGCTATCATTCGTTGAAGAGCTTGTTCGGGAGTTTCATTGCGTGGGACTCGGCGAGGAGGCATTGTTCCTTCAAGACACAAGAATATCGTTGATTAGTATTCTCAATAATGCTAATCGTTATATGAAATAAAGATAGAAAATTTTCCATGACTGGCCCTAAATTCTTTATGTTATAATGTCGAAATGTCCATATGAGTCACCGTAACATAATCCCGGAAATTATATTACCCTAATTCATATGTGCATTCGACATTACCTCATAAAGTCAAGGTGGCGTGTCAATCAAATTAAACTACGTGAGATTAAGATGAAATAAGAGTTAGATATGAATAGAAGAGTTCGAGTATGAATGCACAAGTAGTCAAGTAATTCTTACTTCAAGTCTATATGCCGGTTGTAGTCTAGACTCACTAATGTACCCTATGACTCGGGTTTGACACCAATGAACTCTAAATCCCTACAACCAACGCTCTGATACCATCTATAGCGACCCAACAAAATCGTCATTGACGGCCCCGTCTACTTAGGTCCTGTTACGTGGTCATAAGTCTTTAAAATGACGTTTGACCAAAAATATATCGCATTCATTTCAAATGTAAAGATGTTTCAAGTTTACAAAAGTAGTTCAACGACTAGTTACATTACAACGTTTAACGTACAAATGAAACCTATGCGACACAATTTAAAAGTAAGTCAAAAGATGCTCCATGTATGCATGTATACTCGACATCCAAGCAAGTATCAAAAATAGTGAGCGGAAGCATGTATCATAAAACGTTCAAGGACCTGAGAAAAACATAGAAATCTGTCAACGAAAAACATTGGTGAAATCATAGGTTTAAGTAAGTAAGTGAGTAAGTACAAATGAACCACAAGATTTATAACGTTGAAATAATAGTAAACTATTCTAAAATTTGTTATCACGAGCACCCAATTATCAAGGCTTAACTTTCCGCGAACGCCATCACAATAGTGTTAGAACATATACTGTTTCTCGAAAATATATTTCATCCGAATAACGGTAGCGAACCGTCCGAATGAAGGTTTGTCAAACCCATATGGCCATACAACATAAGTTCTCGCTTACACTCGGCAAGTGTAACTAATGATAATCGAATTGAGGATTTTGTTCTAACTCGTATGTAGAATATTTGTTTTCGTACTTGTGTTCACTTTGTAAAATGAAACGTTTATGTTTACTCATCCCAAATGTAAGCTAAAAAGAGTAAAATTGGGACTATAATCTCACCTTGAGTACAAGAGTGTAAATGCACTTCACAAGTAAATGTGTGTAAGAACGGATACTAGTCTTGACCTAAACAAATAGGTTGTATCAATAATGGTAAACACGGTTGGTCAAAGTTGTTCAATTAGTCCTATGGCTCGTTACGACTCAATTATATAGCATGTGAATCACGTTGTCAAGTTTCATGCAAGATACAAGTATAAAAACAAGTTAGAACGATTGCATACGTATTTGGTTAGGTTTGACTAAAAGTCAAACTTGGTCAAAGTCAAAGTCAACGGGGTCGGGTCGGGTATCCGACAATTTTCCCATGATGAGAAGTCATATGTGAGCATGCTATCCAAATTTCATGTTAATCGGAGTTGCGGATAATCGGGAAAAAGTTTGTGAAAAATAAAACAACAAATAAATTTCGCCTGGAGATATGCGCGGTGCGCGGAGGAGTGCGCGGCGCGCATTTAGGCTTGGAACCAGGTCAGGTAATATCTCAGGGGTTAAGCATTTGAAACTTCACATTTGCGCGGCGCGTAAAAGGGTGCGCGGCGCGCGTTCCTGGAAAAAGTGCTGTTTGCAGCATTTTGTTTAGTCTCGAACCAAAACTCAATTTAACATAACTCATGGACCGAAAACATTCAAAACGCATGCCATACATCGTTGGAAAGGTAATTTAACGAGGAACACAACTAAACATATTTCATCAATCAAAAACATCATTTACAATAAACAAATCCAAGTTGAAAGCTCATTAAATGCCCACCATAAATGCATTCATGTTCATAATTGCACATTTATAATTTGGAAATTAAATGCATACATATAATATGCCGTTTTGTAGGTAATTATGCATATAATACCACTAAACACTCACAAACCACATTGCAAAGCATTTAATGCATCAAAAATCCATTTTACTTCAATCAAACCCTAACTCAAAGTCACAAATTTAACAATTATGTTTATGAAGCTTTTCCATGTCAACCTACATACCAAATTGAAGCTAGTGATGCTAGTAACACATTTAATACATGCACTTTTAACATCTAACAACATTTAAGCAACCAAATCTCAAAATCAAACACACTCATTTCAAGTTTAAGCTAGTTACATCAAAACGACAAGAACAAGCATATAAATCATATATTCATGTTAGACTTGAGCCATAGACACTAATTAACACTTTTTATAAGTTAAAAACATCAATAACAAAGAATATAGTAATTTTATAAAGTTACCCAAAATAGATGAAATCGGTATGGAATCGAAGAGAAAGTTGCAAGGATTTCAAATATGCAATTTATTTTGAAGAACACTTGCTAGATTTAAAATGGATGATAATTCTTTGAATTGGGTGAAATGAGAGCAAAAATGGAAGTAGTAAATGAGATGGGAGGTGATGAATGAATGTGTAGTGGTAAGTGGAGTTTGACTAGTTGACCTAGTCAACTAATTAAGCCCCTTAGCAACTTTGGTCCCTCGAGTTTAAAGCGGGTGCGTGAATTACCTAAACGAGATATTTTAAAACGCGTTTTAACAGAAGATGTTATAATTATATAACCGACTTTAATAAATAAACGGAAAGTAAACAGAAAAAGGCGGGATGTTACATACAATATCCAAATCATCCCCCTTTTGAATACCTTCGATCTCCTGAACCAAGTCTCGATGTTCCAATAACAAAATATCATTATTGTTGATATCTGATGTTATGCGAGGTGTATATGAAATAGCTTATATTTTACTAGGAAAAACTATTAAATACGTTACAATTTTATACAAGATATTTATTATTTATTTATAGATGAGATATACCTAAACCTTGCTACAACACTATAGGCAGTGTACCTAATCGTAGAGTAGTATAGTTTTTAGTAAGTCTGGTTCGTTCCACAGGGAGACGACTTATTGTACACTATATTTTAATTAACTATATTTGTACAAAATATTTATAATTATATATAATAATATATAAAAGGGGGTTTACCGTTTAATGACCGGTTTGTCGATTTTAAAACTTTAGTCGCAGTTAAAACCTAATGTAAAATATTAAATAAATAAAAGACTTAATTTAAAGCGTAAAATAAATAACGATAATGAAATTGCAATAAATAAAAGTGCGATGAAATAAAATTGCGATAATTAAAAATGTGATAATTAGAAGTGCAATTAAATATGAAAATAAAGGAATTATGCTTATTTAAACTTCGGTAATCATGATGTTTGACGTGTTGATTTTATTTTATTCCCATGGGTTAATTGTTCTTTGTCCTGGATTATTCAATATGTCCGTCTGGTTTTTGTCCATAACAGTCCATCAGTCATAAATATAAAGTGCGAGTGTCCTCGTCAAATTATCCTTATACCCGAAGTCAAATATTCCAACTAATTGGGGACTTAAACTGTAACAAGGTCTTAATACTTTGTTTAATAATTACACCAGGATATCGACTGCGTGTAACCCAAGGTTTTAATACTTTGTTATCAATTGCCAAGTGTCCTTGTACATAATTTCACCCATGTTTTAATAATTCCATAGACTATTAATCCATTCCCGTGTCCGGTTAAATGAACGATTATTCGTACATATAAATATCCCGCCCATAGTGTCCGATCGAGTGTATATGGTTATTTATAGGTATGTCCAATTGTAAATATTTATATTAAAATTAACAAACTATCATTTAGTTAAACAAATATAAAGCCCATTAATAGCCCATAGTCTAATTTCCACAAATGTCGTTCTTTTGTCCAAACCCCAATTATGGTAAAAAGCCCAATTACCCAATTTTAATTATTTTTAGTCCAACATCATGATTACTTCATCTTAAATAAGCATAATAATAACTTAAGTACGAGACATCAATTTAAAAAGGAGAACATAGCTTACATTGATTATTTATCGCGTAGTGTTACACGGACAGAGCTTCGACTTTAAAACCCGTAAAATAACCTTTACATAACCCAAACTAATCTAATATAAAACTACCCTATACTATAATATATATATATATATATATATATATATATATATATATATATATATATATATATTATTAGAGGAGTATTATTATTATTATTATGTTTAAAACTCGTCGAATAAGCTGGCTATTTATAGGACCTGACCAACTTTTTCGGGCCATGCGATCGCATGGGATATGTGCCTTCTGGCCATGCGATCGCATGGTGTCTGGCACCAGCTCACATTCATTTGTTTTTTAGTCTGCCGACACTATTTAATATAATATAAAATATATAAATAATTTATATAATTATTTAAATATTATATTATATTCTTGTGCATAGTAGACTTGTAATTTTTGGTCCGTTGCGTCGGGCGTTGATAGTTGGCTCAGGTTCCGGTTTCGGATTTTTGAACGTCCTTTCGTATAATTTAATATCTTGTACTTTGCGTTCCGCAACTTGTACTTTTGTCATTTTTAGACGTTTCTCATCAATAAATTGAACCACTTGGATTGTATCTTGTACATTTGAGCTTTTGGTCATTTGCGTCTTCAAATCGTTGTTTTTGCCTTTTGTCTTCGCACTTATTTAATATAAACGATTACAACTTAAAATAGGACAATTACAACTAAATAATTTACATATTGGGAGGATATTGCTACTAAATATATGTTCATTTGGAGCACTATCAATATCGCTCCAAATAAACATACTATATATCGCGATATCAGTTCCATATTGTTATTCATGAAGATTTAAAGACTTTTGCGGGTATTTGAGAGGAAATGAGGATTTGTGCTCAAGAAGTTGTTGGTTTAATGTTTTGGTTGGTTTCAATAAAGTTTTAGCTTCATAAAAGCTCAAGAAAAGATAAAACGCGAAGAAAATTGAAGATTTGCTGTTACTGGGTTAATCACGGTCGCAATGCCTTTAATTGCGGTCGCGATAAATAGATAAAAGGTAGAGTTTTTCGAAAACAGTTGATCGCGGTCGCAACTACCCTAATCCCGGTGGCGATTCAAGAAGCTCATCGCGGTAGCGATCCCCTAATTCCGGTCGCGATACGGGGTCGGTCAGACACCTAAATTTCCATATTTAAACTCCCCTATTTAAACCCAAGTTTAGGACAATTTTTGGGGACGAATTCTGGAGCAAAAAGAGGTCGTTTTGGAGGTTTGGAGGCCACTCTTCATTAATTTTAAAGATCTTAAACATTAAAGATCAAGGATTGATCATTTATAATCATTGGTACATTTGTTTTCTTGATTTGTAGTGATATTATCATGAACACTTTTGTTATCAATTATTTAATTGGTTTTTCTAGCATGTCAGGCTAAATCTTCTAGTGTTTGCTCAGATGTAATAACTTTTAATCGTTGGATTGTTCTTATTTTCATGGATTTAATGTTTGATTGATTTAGTTTTATTAGGTTTGGTCAAAGACCCATTGATATGCATGCTTTTTGCTTTAATTCAATTATATAAGTTATCAATTAGTTATTGTGAGATAAATGATGGTAGATAATGTGTACTTCAACACATTGAGTGGTCTAGACGATTACGGCTTTGATTTCAAGTGATTGTATTAAGGAACTAATAGGTAATTAAATGGTTTCTGGCATCATAATAGTGTGATTACATTGAGTGATCTTTGTAGTTAGGATTTTAAGTGATTTTAATCCGGACGAAATCTTAATAGCTGAATCTTATTGATTAATGATTATTGTGTTCAACTAAAAGATCCATTATTGTGTGAATCGATTACTTTACTTTAATTACATAATTTGTTACCTAGTTTACGTGAGTTTATTAGTGATAAACAGATTATGCTTCAGCTCTTAGGAGATCTAGACATTTACATGTGAGTGTGAATGGTGATTAATTGGTAATTTGATAGCACAGTCATGTAGTTGCTCTGAGTGATCGGTGTAATTAAGGTTTTATGTGAGTTTAACCTAGATTGAATCATAATAGTTTCATCCTTTATGATTTAATTATTTGAATGAGATTAAAGTGAGTTAGTCAAGTTTGAATAATTAAATTATAACTTATCAGACATTTAATCGGTTTTAATTGAAAGAACAATCCACGTCACTAGTGAATTATCTGAGTGAACTCTGCTTCATCCATCTGGTTATTTGTTTTATTTATTTTCTCATTATTAGTTTACTCAAACCCTCGTTTTACAACATAAATCTTCAGAATAATTATCAGTTTTAAAATCTTAAACGCTGCTCCCTGTGAACAAATTCATAATTTTATTACAATAAGATTAGGTGTGTCTCAAGCATATCAAATTTTTGACGCCGCTGCCGGGGAGCGGTGTGTCTTAGGATTTTAAAAGCTTTTAGTTATTCGATCCTTTCGTGGAAACTTGTTTTCATGAAAGTTACTTTTCTGTTATTTTATTTTCAGTTTTACGCGTTGGTTTTTGTTGTGGTGTGATCCCAGGTTAGGTACTAATTACTCTAGAACCGTTTAGAGTTTACCATACACGCAGCAAAGCTAAAGAAGAACAGGAAATCGCCAAGGTTTCTCTGAATTTTATATTCCGGATTTTGAGTATATTAAGGGAGAGGTTAAAATGGGTGAACCAGCGAGAGGTCAATCCATAGAGGCGATGATGGAAGCCACGAGGGCTGGTAATGGACATGTCATTACCCAACCGATAGTCGATAAAGATTTTGAGGTTAAGGGGCAGATTTTAAATATGATCACTCATCAGTGCCAGTTCAGGGGTACACCGAAAGAGTATGCATTCGAGCATCTTCGATCTTTCAAGAGTATATGTAATTTGTTCAAGATTGCCCAAGTTGTGGATACTGTTATCTATTTGAGGGTTTTCCTTGGTCTTTGAAAGACAATGCCAAGGACTGGTTAGAATTACTGTCCGAAGGTGAAATTGACAGTTGGACTACCATGGAGGATAGATTTTTGCAGCGTTTCTTTTCCGCTTCAAAGGCTGCGAAACTATAGAGTGACATTAATCACTTTGTTCAGAACTCAAATGAGACACTCTATGATGCTTGGACTCGTTTCGGTAAAATGCTTCAAAATTATCCTCAACACGGGATGAACAATTTTAATAAGGTCCACATTTTCTATAAGGGTGTTAATGTGCCGACAAGGAAAGAAATTGACATTGTTGCAGGTGGTTCTTTGATGAAAAAGACTCCGGATGAAGCTTACAACATCATCTCCGAAACAGCTATGCACTCATATGATTGGCATCAAGAGATGGATGTTTCTCAATCTTCTCATGTTGCTAGTACCGAAACTAGTGGTAAACTCGCTTCAGTTAAAGCACAACTAGCAACTGTTAAATGACAGATGTAATCTATGACTAAAGAGATGCATGCTATGAAATTTGGTTGTGAGTTATGTTAGGGACCACATCTTACAAAGAATTGTAATCAAGCAACTATGGAAGAGCAGGTGATCAACTTGGGTAATCAATAATAATCAGTATTCAGGAGGTAGTTCGGGTTATCAGAGGAACGGACCACCAGGGTTCATTAATCGAAATCAAAATCAGTCGTATGTGGATAAGGTTCCATCATTAGAGGAGCTATTATGGGGTTTCATAATAAAGACTGATGAAAGTATATCAGCTTTGAGGCAATATAGTGATTCAAAAAAACAGCAAATGAGAAGTCAACAGGCCTCGATACAGAATTTGGAACGGGATGTGGGGCGTATAGATCAATCGCTAATGGGGAGACCACCGAGGTCTCTCCTTTCGAGTACGCAAGCTAATCCAAATGTCAATGAGCCACCCCGAACAATCTTGACTAATAACAACCGAAGTGATGTGAAGAATAAAGATCTTCAGGTTTCTACTTATTCACATGTGAATGCTATTTCTAGCTTTGAGGGTTATGGTTTCGATGAGGTTATTCCGACTTATACTCATAATGGTGAAGACAGTTGGATTCGAGTTAGTGATATTACTACCGCTTATGGTAATTACTTGATGAGTTTGATGACGGGGAGTTCTTCTAGTTCGGGTAATCAAGAGTCGGAAGTGAAGAGTGTTGAGACTACCGAGTCTCCTGAGTTTAGCGTTGATGAAAGTGAAGTGGAAGAAGATGTGAAACCTTCACCTAAATTGAAATTATACAAGCCGCCTATTCCATATCCGAGAGCTATTCTATCCGAGCAACCAAGGGACTCTGTTTGTAAGTCTATTATTACTAACGATAATATTTGTGTGCATGTATCTTTGGTTGATGTTCTTGCAGGTATGCCCAATTATGGGAAATTTTTAAAAGAGTTAATGGCAAAGAAAGGTGAGCATGAGCAGGCATCCTCCTTGTTTCTTGAAGTGGAATGTGCTGCTATTTTGGAGAAGAGTGATATGCCACCAGAGTTAGGTGATCCCGGGCCATTCATAGTGCCCTGTAAGATTGATGACTCAGAACTTTTTAGATGTTTAACTGATTCAGATGCGAGTATCAATCTTATGCCTTCGTCTGTTTATTCATGTTTGGGTTTAAAAGAACTTAAGTCGACTAATACTGGAGTTAGATTGGTTAACCAGTCGATTAGTAAACCCATAGGGATTGCTGAAAATTTGGTGGTTAAGGTAGGTGAATTAGAGTTTCCAGCTGACTTTGTGGTTATTGATATGCCGGAGGATAAGGTTGTACCCATTATTTTAGGTAGACCCTTTTTAGCAACTGCAGGTGCATTAACTGACTGGAGAACTTATAAATTGATTTGAAGGGATGGAGGTAAAACCTTAAGCTTTCAGACTAAGTTTAGTGTTAAACCACCACCCACACCTATAGATTCTGTAAATGTAATTGCTAGTGTTGAAACTGAAGCTTGCAAACCGAATAAGTGTGGGGGAATGGTAGATGAAAAATTTGTTGATAAACCGCCCGAGAATAGTGTTATTGATAAATCCATGAGGAAGTTGTATAATCGGGTTAGGAATTCAATGTCTGAGAAAGATGAGCTTGTTAGGAACAGATTGGTGTCAAATCTTTCTAGAAAAGGAAGAGGAAAAGCTTAGGGAGTTGACCAAGGAGTCAAAGATGGAGGATGTTTGGTTATTAAATGCAATTAGGTATAGAGATTCAATTAAAGGTTCCGGTGGGTTGAAGGATGGAACCACATACCATCCGGGCATCCGTTGAGAAGGGGAAGGAGTCTAGTGCAAGACTCGTTAATAACCTTGCACAATGTAAAACTTGTATAATGCGTGTGTTTTAAAACTAAAATCCTAAAAATTTGAGAAACCTAAAAAAAAAAAAATCCAAATATATTTTTCTTTTTGTGTTTTATTCTTTTGTAATCACTGTAGGTGCTATAATGTGATGACAATCAAGGAATGGCCGACAGTTCAGAGCCGTCTGTCACTCCATTTCGCGATTATGTTGCTCTACATCCGGATATATTTTTCCCATTCTCTCTATTGTCCTCTCGAATTTATATTTATTTTATCTGATTTCATGTAAATGAGGGCATTACATGATCTTAAGTATGGGGGGAGAGATATAAATTCTCGCGGATGTATTATACTTGCCTTTATGTCTTGTTTTTGAGTCATTGTTTGGAAATTTGAGATTTTTTTTTTTTAATTTTTGAAGATTTCAAAAGCCAAGTGTAGTTGTTCTATTGAGCAAATTTTATCACTATTGTGAGTTAAATTGTGCAGGTACCTCAATGATTTTGTCGTTTTATATTTTCTTTGCATGTGTGTGTGTGTGTAATAAGGAAGCAAAGTCTTACAGGGTTCTAAAAAACTCAAATTGTAGGATGATTCAAGTCCTCTATAAAGGAAATTAAGTCTTCCAAATGCATGTCTTACTTGGTGTGGGAGACTTCCTAATCCGCATCATTTCATACTAACATTGGTTAATGCATCATTTCACGATGTATTATACCGATGTATCGTACTGAGGGAAGAGGAGCCTTGAGCTTCACAATGTGATGTCTTCTTTAGGAAGAGCAATGGCTTCGTGTTAGTGTTGCTTAGACAACACATGCCATGGTCAAAAGCCATGGTACCCTTTTCAAATACGGAAATGTAGTATCTGCTTCCTGCATTTTCTTAAAACTAGCATAAAACCTAGATGCATGAAAAATGGGGCCCAAGGACCTTAAATAAAATAAACTAACTGTTTAAACACTTTCGGGAGAATCGAGTCCTCCCATGTTGTTTTTAGGAAGTAAAGTCTTTCGAAGCTTGGAAGTAAAATCTTCCAAGTTAAGTCGAGATTCAAAGAGACCATTGCTTGAAAATAAAGTCTTTCAGGTGTCGTGCACTAGACCCCCCAAAAAATTTACACGCAAGTAGTTGCTTTCCCATCTCTATTGATACCGAATAGTATGTTTATGGGGGAAGTAACGACCCATGCGGTTATCCCAAAATCAGGATAGCTTTGAAAGCACATAGCTTTTAAACTTAAAAGTTTTGGAAAACTTGTTTTGTGTAAAACTTAACTAGTTTTCCCATTCTTAAAATGCAAAAATGGTTTTATTAAGATCTTGTTTTCCCTAAGGCAAAATTTTTCTTGGTTCCGCACGTGGTTTTCTTGATTCGGGGTATTGAAGCTTTTGGGTAATCACGAGTTTGTTTGTGGAAGATTGATCTTGGTTGAAGGCATGAACCTTGCACTTGTTTTTGAAGACTACACGATATGAATTTCTTGATTATGAAGATGATATCGGTATGTTTTGTTTCTCTGATTATTGAAGACTTGTTCGAGTATGTTTATCTCTACATTAGCTCATATTGAAGATAGACTTTCTTGAGGACAAGCAAGGTTCAAGTGTGGGGGATTTTGATATCGCTCCAATTATACATACTTTATATCGCGATAACGGTTCCTTATTGTTATTTATTCACAAAGATTTAAAGACTTTTGCGGGTATTTGAGAGGAAATGAGGATTTATGCTCAAGAAGTTGTTGGTTTAATGTTTTGGTTGGTTTCGGCAAAGTTTTAGCTTCATATAAGCTCAAGACAAGATAAAACGCGAAGAAAATTGAAATTTTGCTGTTACTGGGTTAATAGCGGTCGTGATGCCTTTGATTGCGGCCGTGATAAATAGACTTAAGGTGGAGTTTTTCGAAAACTGTTGATCACGGTCGCAACTATCCTAATCCCGGTCGCGATTCAAGAAGCTCATCGCGATCGCTATCTCCTAATTCTGGCCGCAATACGGGGTTGGTCAGACACCCAAATTTCCATATTTAAACTCCCCTATTTAATCCCAACTTTAGGGCAGTTATTGGGGACGAATTTTGGAGCAAAAAGAGGCCGTTTTGGAGGTTTGGAGGCCACTCTTCATCAATTTTGAAGATCTTAAACATCTAAGATCAAGGATTGATCATCTATAATCATTGGTACATTTTTTTTCTTGATTCTTAGTGATATTATCATGAACACTTTTGTTATCAATTATTTAATTGGTTTTTCTAGCATGTCAGGCTAAATCTTCTAGTGTTTGCTCAGATGTACTAACTTTGATCGTTGGATTGTTCTTATTTTCATGGATTTAATGTTTGATTGTTTTAGTTTTATTAAGTTTGGTCAAACACCAATTGTTATGCATGCTTTTTTACTTTAATTCAATTATATATGTTATCAGTTAGTTATTGTGAGATAATTAATAGTAGATAACGTATACTTCAACACATTGAGTGGTCTAGACGATTAGGGCTTTGATTTCAAGTGGTTGTATGGAACTAATCGGTAATTGAATGGTTTCTGGCATCATAATCGTGTAATTACATTGAGTGATCTTTGTAGTTAGGATTTTAAGTGATTTTAATCGGACCAAATCTTGATAGCTGAATCTTATTGATTAATGATTATTGTGTTCAACCAAAAGATCCATTATTGTGTGAATCGATTACTTTACTTTAATTACATAGTTTGTTACCTAGTTTATATGAGTTTATTAGTGATAAACGGATTATGCTTCAACTCTTAGGAGATCTAGACATTTACATGTGAGTGTGAATGGTGATTAATTGGTAATTTGATAGCACAGTCATGTAGTTGCTCCGAGTGATCGGTGTAATTAAAGTTGTATGTGAGTTTAACCTAGATTGAATCACAATAGTTAATCCTTTATAATTTGATTGTTTGAATGAGATTAATGTGAGTTAGTCAAGTTTGAATAATTAAATTATAACTTATCAGACATTTAATCGGTTTTAATTGAAAGAACAATTCACGTCACTAGTGAATCATCTGAGTGAACGCTACTTCGTCTATCTGGTTATTTTTTTATTTATTTCGCATTATTAGTTTACTCAAACCCTCGTTTTACAACATAAATCTTCAGAATAATTATCAGTTTTAAAATCTTAAACGCTGCTCCTTGTGAACGAATACATAAATTTATTACAATAAGATTAGGTGTGTCTCAAGCATATCAATTGTTAACTGTATTTATTAAAGCTTCAATATCGTTAATTCGGTTAGTAACAATAATTTTCTTGGTGGTATTGGATAACCTCTTGTTCATCGCCCATCCTTTGATTGCTGCTTTTATGTGCTTCATTTTCTCGTGAAAAGACAGCTCAGAATTAACCATAGCTTCGACCACTTTATCTTTAACTATAGCATCAAAATCATCATGTCTTAGCCAAGAATTAAAAAATTTAAAAGGTAACTGACCAATATCCCTCTTCTTATTGTGAAACAATAATGGTAAATGATCGAAAAAACCATAGGGTAGTCCAACCAGTTTGTGATCATCAAAATAATTCCCAGATTAGATGAAAACATTACACGATCTAACCAACTCATTTTTGTGATCGTTTTGTTAATCCATGCAAATCACCTCCCCTCAAGAGGAACATTAATTAACCCATGTTCACTAATAAAAGAATTAAAAAACAGTTCCCTCATCACGATTAAGATTTGAACCAACTCTCTCTGAATCGTCCCTTACCTCATTGAAATCTCTGAACAAAATAACACACCCACATGAGCTATCATAAACTGCCGATGTCTATGCCTCATCCTAGCTTTATCCAGCTATAAGTGAGGATCATAAACATTGATCATAAAAAATAATGCATTCGATTTCACCCATCTTTCTTTAGCAATCACAGAGTTCTCATCACACCATATATCATCTTTAATGGAATAATTCGGATCACATATAGATATTATACCACACGACATTCCTCTAGATAGACTACATGCATAATCAAGTGAATAATGACCCTACATGGTTTTAATATGAAAAAGTTCGAGTCGCCACAACTTAGATTCTTAGATACCCACAAATGAATCTTCTTGGCATTACACAACTCCTTTACCCAATTACTTTTCTTCCTTATCTTACTTCCTCTAATGTTTATAGAAAGTAATCTCATTGTTCCTTGGTCAAGACCCCAATTTGATCAATGAGTTTCGTAAGGAGTAATTTAACTTTGACCACGTCAAGTCCCATTTGAACTGCTGCATTGGCCACATCATTTATCCCATTTTCAAAACCAAAAGTGTAAACCAAAAATTTTTAGATCGAGGGCAATTGTTTACATTAACCTTGTCGACATCCTCATTGCATTTAACCCCCACAAAATCTCCGAGTTATCAACCTTTTCATTGTTTTGGTCAGTGACCACATGCGAACCACAAATATTTACTTCCTCGTTAGGTAGTTCGCCATCCTCTCTTTCCGACTCACATGGAATGGTTCAAATAAGGTCATCAGAGTTATAATCATCATCATCATCTTCCACATCAATCTTCGCATTCCATGTACCCAATTCGTTCACAAATACCTCATATTTCACCCCATTAATGTTAGGAATTCGGTAGTGGACCCTAACAAGAACATGTGATTTACAATAATTACATAACCCACATACAACAAACGAATAAGCGATACGATAAATAAAACATAGAAGACACGGGGATTTAACGTGGTTATATCCCAACTTCAAACACGGAGAAGAGTTTACTCCACGGGCGCAAACCAGAGATCTTTTTCTATATTTTTCGTGCAATAGGTTACAGATTACAATAGGTATATTTATAGTGCTAATCAAAATTAGGAAAAAAATCGAATAACTTGCTGGCTACGCACGCTGTCGTGTTTCGCGACACTTTATCGCGTTCCGCGACAGACTGAATCAAAACGTGACAAAGTGGTTCAGAACGTGACAACTTCTGACACCCACTTCTGCCATGTTTGTCTCGTTTCAGTGCAATCTATCACTTTCTAGTCTTGTCGCGTTTTGCGACAAACATCATCGTTTGTCGATAAACATCACCCGAACACGATAACTCAGCTCATTCGTTTTTGTGATGCCCCGTACAAAACCATCGTGTACGAATCATCAACAACAGGATCATTACAAGGTTAAGTACTATATGCTGTAATTAAAGATGTTGCATTCACGATAAAAAGGTGATGTCATAACCGACATCAAATGTTTTACATTTCAAAAGCATGCTTCACTAAGTAGAAGCAAATAATAAGTGTATGTGACCACAATGGTCGTTACAAGTCATAGTTCAAAAGTACGAATGTTTGAATGAAAAATAAAGTAGTTCTGTGATGACAACTCTAAGCAGCGGGTATCTACAGCACGACTAGTACACAGCGGAAGCTAACCTCAAGCACCTGAGAAAAACATGCTTAAAAACGTCAACACAAAGGTTGGTGAGCTATAGTTTAAGTATAACAGTAAGTAAGGTAGGCCACGAGATTTCAGTGCTACAAAGAGCGTTTCAAAACAGTATGATAAAGTATATGTTAACCGTGGGCACTTGGTAACTAACTTAACGTTTATACCCTCTGAAAGTACACTTGGCAAGTGCGTATGTCTATAAAGTATTAAACACTCGTTAAATGCTAGCGCTACTAGCCCGAGTGGGGATGTCAAACCCTATGGATCCATATCTAAGATTCGCGTTCATGGTTCAAAAACCAATGATTAAACGTTACCGATTTAAAGGGAATGTTTATGCCGTTGTATAACCCACACATATATAAGTTTAAGTACTCGTGCCAGTATGTAAAACATAAAATCCGCATGTATTCTCAGTTCCCAAAATAAGTTAAAGTAAAAAGGGAATGCTATAACTCACAATGATAATGTAGTCGTAAAGTCGGTTCGAAAAAGGTGTGCAAGTAATAGGTCCGAAAGTCCTCAACCTAAGTCAAATAGTACTAAGTCATTAAATCGTCTTAATAGGTTTAAAAGTATGTATTTAAGGTCATAAAGGTCATTATCATTCATCATCAAACAAAAGACGTAAAGTAGATTTCGTTTATGAAAGTAGTTTACAACAAAGGCTGACTTCAGTCAGTCACCACAGCCTCTACCCTTACTGAATTAAGGTGAGACCAGTGGCCATGGCTCCGTCTATGAGCCCTTTAAGTGTGGTAAAATTTACATAAGCAAACTCGTCTTCGTTTGACCGTGGCGACAGTCTAAGTGCGAGTAGGTCAGAAATTTCTGCACAACGTTAAAGGACATAGTAACCATCGGAGGGCCATAAATCCTAAACCGTAACTCGGATGAAGACGAGTCTTATATGAAAAATTATCTACTCGAAAAGTTCTATCTAAAAATCAAGGTTATAACAGTCCAGGTCTACTGGTATGTTCCAGAAACATCAGATCAGTAGGTATAGGACAGAAACAGTAAGTTTAAAGGGTTCCGGTGGTCTTGGTGTTTGATGTTCATCATGGTTCTCATCCTTGATGCATATAGCTTCAAGTGTACAACTCATGGATGTGTTTACATCATCTTAACCAAGTCTTGACCATCATAACACTAGTGCAAGTCTAAGACATGAAGCACAACTCACTTAAGAGTTGCATGTAGTTTGATGAACCAAAGTTACATCAAAGTCTTAGGTTTGACACTTACATGAACTATAAACTTGAAAATAAACTAACAACATGAAATAAAGTGCATAATATGAAGTAGTAAACTTAAATAAACAAGAAAAGGTTCATGGTTTGTTCATACTTTTAAAGATTCAACCAAGGTTTGATCTTTAAGTAAAGTAAACTTTAAGTTTACTTCAAGAACTACAAGTATGAGTTACAACACATGAACTTACAACTTTTGAAACAAGTATTAAGTATAGATCATAAACTAGAGAGTTTATGTCTTGTATGTTCTTGAAGATTCAAGATAAAAGAAGAATTAAACTAAGAAGTTTGATTCTTGAAATTAGTATGTAAGTAAAGAAAGATAACAACTAGTAACTACAAGTAATCAATCATTAAACAAGAACAAGTAACAAAGATGATGATGATTTTTGTGTTCTTGGTGGCGGTTTTAGAAAGAAAGAAAAGGAAGAACAAGTTAAAGTTACTTACAAAAAGATGAGAGAAATGTGAGAAAAGTTTGGAAGTAAAATGAGAAGTATGTGTGTGTGAGTTTGAATGAGAGAAACTAGTGAATGTAAGTAATGAAAAATGGAAAGCAAAACTCCCCATATGGGAGAGAGGGCCGATGGTTTGGAGGCCAAGTGAGGGAAGGGGAAAGTCCAAAAGATCAAGCAAGTAAAAGCCTACAAAAGTTGGTTAAAAGGGTGGTTTTCATGGGGATTAAGGCATAACTAGATTCCTTATGTAAATGACTAACTAGTTACACTATAATTTGATACTTACACTTTCAAGACATGGGCTAAAGGTCCATTAATAATGTAGGGTGGGCTTGTAAGCCCAAAGTCAAGTGTCCATTAACTTAAAACAAGCCCAAGTTCCAAAAATAACAAGTAAACCCAATTAAAGCCCAAGTAACTAACTAACAACCTTAGTTAATTAAAATGATTAATAAAACTAATCATGAATGTAAATAATACTTGAAAATATTATTCGTGCAAGTTCCGGGTGTCACAAAGACGTTTCGGGCAATTAAAGTCAAGTTCGGGCAATCATGGCAACATGTAAATGTAATAACGTACATCCGTTTTATCACACGTATTAATAATAATAATTATTAATAAATAAACGTTGGAAATTCCAGGGTCGTTACATTACCCACCTGTTAAAGAAAATTTCGTCCCGAAATTTAAGCTGAGGTAGATGGAGGAGTTGGGAAAAGGTGAGGATACTTCCGCATCATTTGATCCTCTCGCTCCCAAGTAAACTCAGGTCCTCGTTTGGAATTCCATCGCACTCGGACGATCGGAATCTTGTTGCGTTTCAAAGTTTTGATCTCACGATCCATAATTTCAACAGGTTCTTCCACAAAGTGAAGTTTGTCGTCAATCGTAAGTTCCTCAAGTGGTATGATAAGTTCCGGTGCAGCAAGACACTTCTTCAAGTTTGACACATGGAAGGTAGGATGAACTGAGCTCAATTGCGCTGGTAGATCCAAACGGTAAGCAACGGGTCCAACCCGTTCCAAGATTTCAAAAGGACCAATGTATCGTGGGTTCAACTTTCCAAATTTTCCAAAACGGATCACACCTTTCCAAGGTGCAACCTTTGACATTACATGATCACCAACGTTGAATTCAAAGTCCTTACGTTTAAGATCGGCATAACTCTTTTGATGATCACGGGCAGTTTTAAGTCTGGCTTGGATCTGAGCAATCTGCTCCGTGGTTTCGTGGACTACCTCGGGTCCGGTGATTTGCTTTTTGCCTACTTCGGCCCAACATATAGGAGATCAGTACTTACGGCCATACAATGCTTCAAAAGGTGCAGCATTAATGCTAGAGTGATAACAGTTGTTGTACGAGAATTCGGCGAGTGGCAAATGTTTTTCCCAGGCCTTTCCAAAATCAATGACACATGCACGCAGCATGTCCTCCAAGGTCTGAATCGTTCGTTCACTTTACCCGTCAGTCTGGGGATGATAAGCAGTGCTCATGTCGAGACGAGTTCCCATGGCTTCTTGCAAAGAACGCCAAAATCTAGAAGCAAAACGGGGATCGCGATCTGAGATGATCGATAAAGGTACACCATGACGAGATACAACCTCTTTGATGTATAACTGAGCAAGTCTCTCCAGTGTATCAGTTTCCTTCATCGCTAGAAAGTGTGCAGATTTGGTAAGGCGGTCAACAATAACCCAAATAGTATCGTATCCGCCCACCGTCTTTGGTAGCTTGGTGATGAAATCCATTGTTATCCGTTCCCACTTCCATTGTAGAATTTCTGGTTGTTGAAGTAAACCAGAAGGTCTCTGATGCTCGGCTTTAACCTTCGAGAAAGTCAAACACTTACCAACATAAGTCGCAACGTCCTTCTTAAGATTCCGCCACCAATACTGTTCTTTAAGGTCGTGGTACATTTTTCCCGCTCCAGGATGAATCGAATATCTCGATTTGTGTGCTTCATCAAGTATAAGGTTCCGTAGATCTCCATAAAGAGGTACCCAAATTCTTCCGGCATAACATCGGAGTCCAGACTCCCTAACCTCGAATCGAGAGACAAGTATGTTCAAATGTTCGTGAGATATATTCTCCTCCTTGAGAGCCTCAACTTGGGCTACTCTGATCTGGCTGTTGAGGTTCGAATGGATGGTGATGTTCACAACCCTAACACGAAGAGGTGCCGTCCTCTCCTTTCGGCTTAAAGCATCAGCTACAACATTGGCCTTGCCAGGGTGATAACGGAGTTCACAATCGTAGTCGTTGAGCATCTCGATCCATCGACGTTGTCTCATATTCAGTTGCTTCTGATCAAAGATGTGCTGGAGACTCTTGTGATCGGTAAAGATAGTGCTCTTAGTTCCATACAAATAGTGTCTCCACAATTTAAGCGCAAAGACAACGGCTCCAAGTTCAAGATCATGTGTAGTGTAGTTCCGCTCATGAATCTTCAATTAGCGGGAGGCATAGGCAATAACTTTTGATCGTTGCATCAGTACACAACCAAAACCACTCTTCGATGCATCACAATAAACAACAAAGTCGTCACTGCATTCAGGAAGTGATAGGATAGGTGCGGTGGTTAACTTCTTCTTCAAAGTTTGAAATGCTGATTCGTGTGCGGGTTCCCAAATGAACTTCTTGCCCTTGTGAGTCAGTGCGGTCAAAGGACGCGCAATCAGAGAAAATCCTTTGATGAATCTTCGGTAATAATCGGCGAGACCTAGGAATTGGCGAATATGAGTTGGAGTAGTGGGGGTCTCCCACTTGCTGATGGCTTCAATCTTGGCGGTATCAACTTTGATACCCTGGTCGCTTACAACATGACCCAAAAATTGTACTTCCTTCAACCAAAATTCACACTTGGAGAATTTGGCCTAAAGTTGCTCTTTTCTTAAGAGTTCAAGCACTAATCGGAGGTGTTGCTCATGTTCTTCTTCGCTCTTAGAGTAGATGAGGATATCATCTATGAAGACGATAACAAACTTGTCCAAGTAAGGCTTGCAGACACGATTCATGAGGTCCATGAACACGGCAGGTGCATTTGTCAATCCGAATGGCATCACGAGAAACTCATAATGACCATAACGGTTCCTGAATGCAGGTACATAACACTTTCCACGTCTCAAATTTGAAGAAATGTTTTGCTAAAGAAGATCTCACTATTCCGATAGATGAAATCTAAATCAACGAAAAACTTCAATTCATCGAAGAACCCGTCGAAATAATGGATCGTGAGGTTAAAAGACTTAAGCAAAACAAGATACCAATTGTTAAGGTTCGATGGAATGCTTGTAGAGGACCCGAGTTCACCTGGGAGCATGAAGATCAGATGAAGAAGAAATACCCGCATCTATTTCCAGAAGATTCGTCAACACCTTCAACAGCTTAAAATTTCGGGACGAAATTTATTTAACGGGTAGGTACTGTAGTGACCCGAACTTTTCCATGTTTATATATATTAATTGAGATTGATATTTACATGATTAAATGTTTCCAACATGTTAAGCAATCAAACTTGTTAAGACTTGATTAATTGAAATATGTTTCATATAGACGATTGACCACCCAAGTTGACCGGCGATTCACGAACGTTAAAACTTGTAAAAACGACATGACGATATATATATGGATATACATATGCTTAACATGAGATTATGATAAGTAAGTATCTCCATAAGTATATTAACAATGAGTTATATACATATAAACAAGACTACTAACTTAAGGATTTCGAAACGAGACATATATGTAACGATTATCGTTGTAACGATATTTAAATGTATATATATCATATTAAGATATATTAATATATCATAATATCATGATAATATAATAATTTAACATCTCATTTGTATTATAAACATTGGGTTAACAACATTTAACAATATCGTTAACCTAAAGGTTTCAAAACAACACTTACATGTAACGACTAACGATGACTTAACGACTCAGTTAAAATGTATATACATGTAGTGTTTTAATATATATTTATACACTTTTGAAAGACTTCAATACACTTATCAAAATACTTCTACTTAACAAAAATGCTTACAATTACATCCTCGTTCAGTTTCATCAACAATTCTACTCGTATGCACCCGTATTCGTACTCGTACAATACACAGCTTTTAGATGTATGTACCATTGGTATATACACTCCAATGATCAGCTCTTAGCAGCCCATGTGAGTCACCTAACACATGTGGGAACCATCATTTGGCAACTAGCATGAAATATCTCATAAAATTACAAAAATATGAGTAATCATTCATGACTTATTTACATGAAAACAAAATTACATATCCTTTATATCTAATCGATACACCAACGACCAAAAACACCTAAAAACACTTTCATTCTTCAATTTTATTCATCTAATTGATCTCTCTCAAGTTCTATCTTCAAGTTCTAAGTGTTCTTCATATATTCTACAAGTTCTAGTTACATAAAATCAAGAATACTTTCAAGTTTGCTAGCTCACTTCCAATCTTGTAAGGTGATCATCCAACCTCAAGAAATCTTTGTTTCTTAAAGTAGGTTATCATTCTAATACAAGGTAATAATCATATTCAAACTTTGGTTCAATTTCTATAACTATAACAATCTTATTTCAAGTGATGATCTTACTTGAACTTGTTTTCGTGTCATGATTCTGCTTCAAGAACTTCGAGCCATCCAAGGATCCGTTGAAGCTAGATCCACTTTTCACTTTTCCAGTAGGTTTATCCAAGGAACTTAAGGTAGTAATGATGTTCATAACATCATTCTATTCATACATATAAAGCTATCTTATTCGAAGGTTTAAACTTGTAATCACTAGAACATAGTTTAGTTAATTCTAAACTTGTTCGCAAACAAAAGTTAATCCTTCTAACTTGACTTTTAAAATCAACTAAACACATGTTCTATATCTATATGATATGCTAACTTAATGATTTAAAACCTGGAAACACGAAAAACACCGTAAAACCGGATTTACGCCGTCGTAGTAACACCGCGGGCTGTTTTGGGTTAGTTAATTAAAAACTATGATAAACTTTGATTTAAAAGTTGTTATTCTGAGAAAATGATTTTTATTATGAACATGAAACTATATCCAAAAATTATGGTTAAACTCAAAGTGGAAGTATGTTTTCTAAAATGGTCATCTAGACGTCGTTCTTTCGACTGAAATGACTACCTTTACAAAAATGACTTGTAACTTATTTTTCTGACTATAAACCTATAATTTTTCTGTTTAGATTCATAAAATAGAGTTCAATATGAAACCATAGCAATTTGATTCACTCAAAACGGATTTAAAATGAAGAAGTTATGGGTAAAACAAGATTGGATAATTTTTCTCATTTTAGCTACGTGAAAATTGGTAACAAATCTATTCCAACCATAACTTAATCAACTTGTATTGTATATTATGTAATCTTGAGATACCATAGACACGTATACAATGTTTTGACCTATCATGTCGACACATCTATATATATTTCGGAACAACCATAGACACTCTATATGTGAATGTTGGAGTTAGCTATAAAGGGTTGAGGTTGATTCCAAAATATATATAGTTTGAGTTGTGATCAATACTGAGATACGTATACACTGGGTCGTGGATTGATTCAAGATAATATTTATCAATTTATTTCTGTACATCTAACTGTGAACAACTAGTTGTAGGTTATTAACGAGGACAGCTGACTTAATAAACTTAAAACATCAAAATATATTAAAAGTGTTGTAAATATATTTTGAACATACTTTGATATATATGTATATATTGTTATAGGTTCGTGAATCAACCAGTGGCCAAGTCTTACTTCCCGACGAAGTAAAAATCTGTGAAAGTGAGTTATAGTCCCACTTTTAAAATCTAATATTTTTGGGATGAGAATACATGCAGGTTTTATAAATGATTTACAAAATAGACACAAGTACATGAAACTACATTCTATGGTTGAATTATCGAAATCGAATATGCCCCTTTTTATTAAGTCTGGTAATCTAAGAATTAGGGAACAGACACCCTAATTGACGCGAATCCTAAAGATAGATCTATTGGGCCTAACAAACCCCATCCAAAGTACCGGATGCTTTAGTACTTCAAAATTTATATCATATCCGAAGGGTGTCCCGGAATGATGGGGATATTCTTATATATATGCATCTTGTTAATGTCGGTTACCAGGTGTTCACCATATGAATGATTTTTATCTCTATGTATGGGATGTGTATTGAAATATGAAATCTTGTGGTCTATTGTTACGATTTGATATATATAGGTTAAACCTATAACTCACCAACATTTTTTTGACGTTTTAAGCATGTTTATTCTCAGGTGATTATTAAGAGCTTCCGCTGTCGCATACTTAAATAAGGACAGATTTGGAGTCCATGCTTGTATGATATTGTGTAAAAACTGCATTCAAGAAACTTATTTTGTTGTAACATATTTGTATTGTAAACCATTATGTAATGGTCGTGTGTAAACAGGATATTTTAGATTATCATTATTTGATAATCTACGTAAAGCTTTTTAAACCTTTATTGATGAAATAAAGGTTATGGTTTGTTTTAAAATGAATGCAGTCTTTGAAAAACGTCTCATATAGAGGTCAAAACCTCTCAACGAAATCAATTAATATGGAACGTTTTTAATCAATAAGAACGGGACATTTCAGTTGGTATCCGAGCGTTGGTCTTAGAGAACCAGAATTTTGCATTAGTGTGTCTTATAGAGTTTGTTAGGATGCATTAGTGAGTCTGGACTTCGACCGTGTTTACTTGAAAAATGATTGCTTAACAAATTTTGTTGGAAATTATATATTTTTAATATGTGAATATTATGTGATATATTAATCTCTTAACGCGTTTGATATTATGTGATAGATGTCTACCTCTAGAACAAGTCCCATTGACTCACCGAATAATAATGAAGAGTCAAATGTAAATTGGAATGATTCGTGGACTGATTCACAAGTTCCCGAAGAGGAACCGGAAGAAGAGTCGGAACCGGAAGAAGAATCAGAACCGGAAGAGGAGGAACCGGATGAAGAAATAGAACCGGTGGGGGAAATAATAAAACGGTTAAGTAAAAGAGAATCCTCAACCAACCGACCAAGGTTAATTATGGTCAATGGTGTTTCCGCCAAGGAAATAAAATATTGGGAGGATTACCAATTCTCCGATGAATCGGATTCCGACGAGAATTCCGATGATGTTATAGAAATTACCCCAACTGAATTTAAAAAGGCAAAAGAAAATAATAAGGGAAAGGGTATAAAAATAGAGAAATCTAATTCCAACCCCGATGAACTTTATATGTATCGTCAACCCCCGAAGTCCTTATGTTGTAATAATGACCCGGGAACCTCTAAACCACCAGGTTTTTCTAAACCAATGTGGATAACGACGGCTCGTATTAGGGGAACATCATATATCCCTAGAAACTTGGAAAAACGAACCAAAACCGAAGAAGAAGAAACGAGCGAGTCGGAATAAGATAGTTGTATTCGTGTGGTGTAATATATGTAATATAGTGTGCTTATGCTTTATGATATATGTAAAAATTGCTTGTATTAATAAGTATTTTTTTATGAATCTAACTCTTGTCTATTTTACAGTATAAAAACACAAAATGGATAGACAACCCAATATTTTAAGAGACCTACCCGGAGACATGATTGATGAAATCTTGTCTAGAGTCGGTCAGAATTCCTCGGCACAACTATTTAAGGCGAGATCAGTTTGTAAGACATTCGAAGAACGTTCCAAGAATGCCTTGGTTTATAAAAGGCTTTCGTTCGAAAGATGGGGTATATCACATTGGGAAATCCATAAGTTACGATGTGTTTACTTTGACGCATATATTGCGGGGAACCCAAATGCTATTTTACGCAATGGGTTAAGAAATTATTTTGACTCAATATATCCGAATATTGGACTTTGTGATTTAGAAAAAGCGGCTAACATGCAACATAAAGAAGCATGTTATGCTTACGGATTAGTAATGTTCGCTTCTCACCAAAGTGAGAACAAGAACATCGGGCTACAACTATTAAACAAAACGTTCCCACAAGTGACGGAGTCGGTAATTGGGGTAAGAAATGAGGTTTTTAGATTGTTACGGGACTGTTGGACATTACGTAACCCTCGTCCCTTTGACGACGTTACAACACGCTGTCTTATCAACGGCCATAACGCTTATGTTCCACAAGACCAAGGATGGGAAGTAATCCTAGTAAAACCAGAATGCATGACTTGTTTCTGGACGTATGAATTACGTGTCTTTATTGCCTTTGCTGAACGACTTGTGTACTAGCTAGAATTATCTTCACAACCATCTTGTATCAAATTTATTGTGTGCTATATTTCATGCTATATGTAAAATAAGCGGTATTGTAAGTTTGTAAAATATTGTGTAAAAGTTTGAACGCGAAATATTATTATAATCAGTTTTTCATATAGAATTGTAGTAGTTGAATTGTATATTAGCTACTAAGTATGAACTTAACGGGTAGGTACTACCCGAATTTAAACTTATAAAACGCTAATATGAAGAAAAAGCTTTTATAAATGAGTTCATATTATGCTACGAAATACTATTAACTACTCTTAATATTCTGTATGATTAACTTGTTCCATTTGACTATTTTGAAGGAAATGGCACCGACTACTCGACAAACCGTGAATATGAATGAAGAGGAATTCCGTACTTTTCTAGCTTCAAACATAGCCGCAGTACAGGCTGTGCTACATACCAACAATAACCTTGGATCTAGCAGTACAGGAAATCGTGTAGGATGCACCTACAAAGAATTCACTGCCTGCAAACCTTTGGAATTTGATGGAACCGAAGGACCGATCGGATTGAAACGGTGGACCGAGAAGGTCGAATCGGTGTTTGCCATAAGTAAGTGTACTGAAGAGGACAAAGTGAAGTACGCTACGCATACCTTCACAGGTTCTGCGTTAACATGGTGGAATACCTATCTAGAGCAAGTGGGACAAGATGATGCGTACGCACTACCGTGGTCAGCATTCAAGCACTTGATGAACGAGAAGTACCGTCCCAGAACCGAGGTCAATAAGCTCAAGACAGAACTTAGAGGGTTACGAACCCAAGGATTTGATATTACCACGTACGAAAGACGATTCACAGAATTGTGCCTATTGTGTCCGGGAGCATTTGAAGATGAGGAAGAGAAGATCGACGCGTTTGTGAAAGGATTACCGGAAAGAATCCAAGAAGATATAAGTTCACACGAGCCCGCCTCCATACAACAGGCATGTAGAATGGCTCACAAACTAGTGAACCAGATTGAAGAAAGAATTAAAGAACAGACTGTTGAAGAGGCCAATGTGAAGCAAGTCAAAAGAAAGTGGGAGGAAAACGGTTATAAGAATCACCAATACAACAACAACATCAATTACAACAATAATCGCAACAATTATCCCAACAATCGCAACATCAATCGCAACTACAACAAACGGCCCAACAACAACAACAACAACAACAACAACAACAACAACAACAACAACAACAACAACAACAACAACAACAACAACAACAACAACAACAACAACAACAACAACAACAACAACAACAAAAGCAACTACAACAATCATCCCAACAACAATAATAACCGCAACAACAACAACAATCAGAAGCAGCTATGCCAAAGGTGTGAAAAGTATCACTCGGGGTTCTGCACCAAATTTTGCAACAAGTGTAAAAGAAATGGTCATAGCGCGGCGAAGTGTGAGGTCTATGGACCAGGGGCTAATAGAACGAAAGGAACAAATGGTGTCGGAACGAGTAATGGCGGAGCAAGTAGTGTCGGAGCAAGTTATGCCAATGTTGTTTGTCATAAATGTGGAAAACTGGGCCACATTATTAGAAATTGCCCGAACCAAGAGAACACGAATGGACAAGGCCGCGGAAGAGTTTTCAATATTAATGCGGCAGAGGCACAGGAAGACCCGGAGCTTGTTACGGGTACGTTTCTTATTGACAATAAATCTGCTTACGTTTTATTTGATTCGGGTGCGGATAGAAGCTATATGAGTAGAGATTTTTGTGCTAAATTAAGTTGTCCATTGACGCCTTTGGATAGTAAATTTTTACTCGAATTAGCAAATGGTAAATTAATTTCAGCAGATAATATATGTCGGAATCGAGAAATTAAACTGGTTAGCGAAACATTTAAGATTGATTTGATACCAGTAGAGTTAGGGAGTTTTGATGTGATAATCGGTATGGACTGGTTGAAAGAAGTGAAAGCAGAGATCGTTTGTTACAAAAATGCAATTCGCATTATACGAGAAAAAGGAAAACCCTTAATGGTGTATGGAGAAAAGGGCAACACGAAGCTACATCTTATTAGTAATTTGAAGGCACAAAAACTAATAAGAAAAGGTTGCTATGCTGTTCTAGCACACGTCGAGAAAGTACAAACTGAAGAAAAGAACATCAATGATGTTCCCGTCGCAAAAGAATTTCCCGATGTATTTCCGAAAGAATTACCGGGATTACCCCCACATCGATCCGTTGAATTTCAAATAGATCTTGTACCAGGAGCTGCACCAATAGCTCGTGCTCCTTACAGACTCGCACCCAGCGAGATGAAAGAACTGCAAAGCCAATTACAAGAACTTTTAGAGCGTAGTTTCATTCGACCAAGCACATCACCGTGGGGAGCTCCTGTTTTGTTTGTCAAGAAGAAAGATGGTACATTCAGGTTGTGTATCGACTACCGAGAGTTGAACAAACTTACCATCAAGAACCGCTACCCACTACCGAGAATCGACGACTTATTTGATCAACTACAAGGCTCGTCTGTTTATTCAAAGATTGACTTACGTTCCGGGTATCATCAAATGCGGGTGAAAGAAGATGATATTCCAAAGACTGCTTTCAGAACACGTTACGGTCATTACGAGTTTATGGTCATGCCGTTTGGTTTAACTAATGCACCAGCTGTGTTCATGGACCTTATGAACCGAGTGTGTGGACCATACCTTGACAAGTTTGTCATTGTTTTCATTGATGACATACTTATTTACTCAAAGAATGACCAAGAACATGGTGAACATTTGAGAAAGGTGTTAGAATTATTTAGGAAGGAACAATTGTACGCTAAGTTTTCAAAGTGTGCATTTTGGTTGGAAGAAGTTCAATTTCTCGGTCACATAGTGAACAAAGAAGGTATTAAGGTGGATCCGGCAAAGATAGAAACTGTTGAAAAGTGGGAAACCCCAAAAACTCCGAAACACATACGCCAGTTTTTAGGACTAGCTGGTTACTACAGAAGGTTCATCCAAGACTTTTCCAGAATAGCAAAACCCTTGACTGCATTAACGCATAAAGGGAAGAAATTTGAATGGAATGATGAACAAGAGAAAGCGTTTCAGTTATTGAAGAAAAAGCTAACTACGGCACCAATACTGTTATTGCCTGAAGGGAATGATGATTTTGTGATTTATTGTGACGCATCAAAGCAAGGTCTCGGTTGTGTATTAATGCAAAGAACGAAGGTGATTGCTTATGCGTCTAGACACTTGAAGATTCACGAACAAAATTATACGACGCATGATTTGGAATTAGGAGCGGTTGTTTTTGCATTAAAGACTTGGAGGCACTACTTATATGGGGTCAAAAGTATTATATATACCGACCACAAAAGTCTTCAACACATATTTAATCAGAAACAACTGAATATGAGGCAGCGTAGGTGGATTGAATTATTGAATGATTACGACTTTGAGATTCGTTACCACCCGGGGAAGGCAAATGTGGTAGCCGATGCCTTGAGCAGGAAGGACAGAGAACCCATTCGAGTAAAATCTATGAATATAATGATTCATAATAACCTTACTACTCAAATAAAGGAGGCGCAACAAGGAGTTTTAAAAAAGGGAAATTTAAAGGATGAAATACCCAAAGGATCGGAGAAGCATCTTAATATTCGAGAAGACGGAACCCGGTATAGGGCTGAAAGGATTTGGGTACCAAAATTTGGAGATATGAGAGAAATGGTACTTAGAGAAGCTCATAAAACCAGATACTCAATACATCCTGAAACGGGGAAGATGTACAAGGATCTCAAGAAACATTTTTGGTGGCCGGGTATGAAAGCCGGTGTTGCTAAATACGTAGGAGAATGTTTGACGTGTTCTAAGGTCAAAGCTGAGCATCAGAAACCATCAGGTCTACTTCAACAACCCGAAATCCCGGAATGGAAATGGGAAAACATTACCATGGATTTCATCACTAAATTGCCAAGGACTGCAAGTGGTTTTGATACTATTTGGGTAATAGTTGATCGTCTCACCAAATCAGCACACTTCCTACCAATAAGAGAAGATGACAAGATGGAGAAGTTAGCATGACTGTATTTGAAGGAAGTCGTCTCCAGACATGGAATACCAATCTCTATTATCTCTGATAGGGATGGCAGATTTATTTCAAGATTTTGGCAGACATTACAGCAAGCATTAGGAACTCGTCTAGACATGAGTACTACCTATCATCCACAAACTGATGGGCAGAGCGAAAGGACGATACAAACGCTTGAAGACATGCTACGAGCATGTGTTATTGATTTCGGAAACAGTTGGGATCGACATCTACCGTTAACAGAATTTTCCTACAACAACAGCTACCATTCAAGCATTGAGATGGCGCCGTTTGAAGCACTTTATGGTAGAAAGTGCAGGTCTCCGATTTGTTGGAGTGAAGTGGGGGATAGACAGATTACGGGTCCGGAGATTATACAAGAAACTACCGAGAAGATCATCCAAATTCAACAACGGTTGAAAACCGCCCAAAGTCGACAAAAGAGCTACGCTGACATTAAAAGAAAAGATATAGAATTTGAAATTGGAGAGATGGTCATGCTTAAAGTTGCATCTTGGAAAGGCGTTGTTCGATTTGGTAAACGAGGGAAATTAAATCCAAGGTATATTGGACCATTCAAGATTATTGATCGTGTCGGACCAGTGAGTTACCTCAACAACTCGCGGCTGTACATAACACTTTCCACGTCTCAAATTTGAAGAAATGTTTTCCTAAAGAAGATCTCACTATTCCGATAGATGAAATCCAAATCAACGAAAAACTTCAATTCATCGAAGAACCCGTCGAAATAATGGATCGTGAGGTTAAAAGACTTAAGCAAAACAAGATACCAATTGTTAAGGTTTGATGGAATGCTCGTAGAGGACCCGAGTTCACCTGGGAGCATGAATATCAGATGAAGAAGAAATACCCGCATCTATTTCCAGAAGATTCGTCAACACCTTCAACAGCTTAAAATTTCGGGACGAAATTTATTTAACGGGTAGGTACTGTAGTGACCCGAACTTTTCCATGTTTATATATATTAATTGAGATTGATATTTACATGATTAAATGTTTCCAACATGTTAAGCAATCAAACTTGTTAAGACTTGATTAATAGAAATATGTTTCATATAGACGATTGACCACCCAAGTTGACCGGCGATTCACGAACGTTAAAACTTGTAAAAACGACATGACGATATATATATGGATATACATATGGTTAACATGAGATTATGATAAGTAAGTATCTCCATAAGTATATTAACAATGAGTTATATACATATAAACAAGACTACTAACTTAAGGATTTCGAAACGAGACATATATGTAACGATTATCGTTGTAACGACATTTAAATGTATATATATCATATTAAGATATATTAATATATCATAATATCATGATAATATAATAATTTAACATCTCATTTGATATTATAAACATTGGGTTAACAACATTTAACAATATCGTTAACCTAAAGGTTTCAAAACAACACTTACATGTAACGACTAATGATGACTTAACGACTCAGTTAAAATGTATATACATGTAGTGTTTTAATATGTATTTATACACTTTTGAAAGACTTCAATACACTTATCAAAATACTTCTACTTAACAAAAATGCTTACAATTACATCCTCGTTCAGTTTCATCAACAATTCTACTCGTATGCACCCGTATTCGTACTCGTACAATACACAGCTTTTAGATGTATGTACTATTGGTATATACACTCCAATTATCAGCTCTTAGCAGCCCATGTGAGTCACCTAACACATGTGGGAACCATAATTTGGCAACTAGCATGAAATATCTCATAAAATTACAAAAATATGAGTAATCATTCATGACTTATTTACATGAAAACAAAATTACATATCCTTTATATCTAATCCATACACCAACGACCAAAAACACCTAAAAACACTTTCATTCTTCAATTTTCTTCATCTAATTGATCTCTCTCAAGTTCTATCTTCAAGTTCTAAGTGTTCTTCATATATTCTACAAGTTCTAGTTACATAAAATCAAGAATACTTTCAAGTTTGCTAGCTCACTTCCAATCTTGTAAGGTGATCATCCACCCTCAAGAAATCTTTGTTTCTTAAAGTAGGTTATCATTCTAATACAAGGTAATAATCATATTCAAACTTTGGTTCAATTTCTATAACTATAACAATCTTATTTCAAGTGATGATCTTACTTGAACTTGTTTTCGTGTCATGATTCTGCTTCAAGAACTTCGAGCCATCCAAGGATCCGTTGAAGCTAGATCCATTTTTCACTTTTCCAGTAGGTTTATCCAAGGAACTTAAGGTAGTAATGATGTTCATAACATCATTCTATTCATACATATAAAGCTATCTTATTCGAAGGTTTAAACTTGTAATCACTAGAACATAGTTTAGTTAATTCTAAACTTGTTCGCAAACAAAAGTTAATCCTTCTAACTTGACTTTTAAAATCAACTAAACACATGTTCTATATCTATATGATATGCTAACTTAATGATTTAAAACCTGGAAACACGAAAAACACCGTAAAACCGGATTTACGCCGTCGTAGTAACACCGCGGGCTGTTTTGGGTTAGTTAATTAAAAACTATGATAAACTTTGATTTAAAAGTTGTTATTCTGAGAAAATGATTTTTATTATGAACATGAAACTATATCCAAAAATTATGGTTAAACTCAAAGTGGAAGTATGTTTTCTAAAATGGTCATCTAGACGTCGTTCTTTCGACTGAAATGACTACCTTTACAAAAATGACTTGTAACTTATTTTTCCGACTATAAACCTATAATTTTTCTATTTAGATTCATAAAATAGAGTTCAATATGAAACCATAGCAATTTGATTCACTCAAAACGGATTTAAAATGAAGAAGTTATGGGTAAAACAAGATTGGATAATTTCCAGAAGATTGAATATCAGATGAAGAAGAAATACCCGCATCTATTTCCAGAAGATTCGTCAACACCTTCAACAGCTTAAAATTTCGGGACGAAATTTATTTAACGGGTAGGTACTGTAGTGACCCGAACTTTTCCATGTTTATATATATTAATTGAGATTGATATTTACATGATTAAATGTTTCCAACATGTTAAGCAATCAAACTTGTTAAGACTTGATTAATAGAAATATGTTTCATATAGACGATTGACCACCCAAGTTGACCGGCGATTCACGAACGTTAAAACTTGTAAAAACGACATGACGATATATATATGGATATACATATGGTTAACATGAGATTATGATAAGTAAGTATCTCCATAAGTATATTAACAATGAGTTATATACATATAAACAAGACTACTAACTTAAGGATTTCGAAACGAGACATATATGTAACGATTATCGTTGTAACGACATTTAAATGTATATATATCATATTAAGATATATTAATATATCATAATATCATGATAATATAATAATTTAACATCTCATTTGATATTATAAACATTGGGTTAACAACATTTAACAATATCGTTAACCTAAAGGTTTCAAAACAACACTTACATGTAACGACTAATGATGACTTAACGACTCAGTTAAAATGTATATACATGTAGTGTTTTAATATGTATTTATACACTTTTGAAAGACTTCAATACACTTATCAAAATACTTCTACTTAACAAAAATGCTTACAATTACATCCTCGTTCAGTTTCATCAACAATTCTACTCGTATGCACCCGTATTCGTACTCGTACAATACACAGCTTTTAGATGTATGTACTATTGGTATATACACTCCAATTATCAGCTCTTAGCAGCCCATGTGAGTCACCTAACACATGTGGGAACCATAATTTGGTAACTAGCATGAAATATCTCATAAAATTACAAAAATATGAGTAATCATTCATGACTTATTTACATGAAAACAAAATTACATATCCTTTATATCTAATCCATACACCAACGACCAAAAACACCTAAAAACACTTTCATTCTTCAATTTTCTTCATCTAATTGATCTCTCTCAAGTTCTATCTTCAAGTTCTAAGTGTTCTTCATATATTCTACAAGTTCTAGTTACATAAAATCAAGAATACTTTCAAGTTTGCTAGCTCACTTCCAATCTTGTAAGGTGATCATCCACCCTCAAGAAATCTTTGTTTCTTAAAGTAGGTTATCATTCTAATACAAGGTAATAATCATATTCAAACTTTGGTTCAATTTCTATAACTATAACAATCTTATTTCAAGTGATGATCTTACTTGAACTTGTTTTCGTGTCATGATTCTGCTTCAAGAACTTCGAGCCATCCAAGGATCCGTTGAAGCTAGATCCATTTTTCACTTTTCCAGTAGGTTTATCCAAGGAACTTAAGGTAGTAATGATGTTCATAACATCATTCTATTCATACATATAAAGCTATCTTATTCGAAGGTTTAAACTTGTAATCACTAGAACATAGTTTAGTTAATTCTAAACTTGTTCGCAAACAAAAGTTAATCCTTCTAACTTGACTTTTAAAATCAACTAAACACATGTTCTATATCTATATGATATGCTAACTTAATGATTTAAAACCTGGAAACACGAAAAACACCGTAAAACCGGATTTACGCCGTCGTAGTAACACCGCGGGCTGTTTTGGGTTAGTTAATTAAAAACTATGATAAACTTTGATTTAAAAGTTGTTATTCTGAGAAAATGATTTTTATTATGAACATGAAACTATATCCAAAAATTATGGTTAAACTCAAAGTGGAAGTATGTTTTCTAAAATGGTCATCTAGACGTCGTTCTTTCGACTGAAATGACTACCTTTACAAAAATGACTTGTAACTTATTTTTCCGACTATAAACCTATAATTTTTCTATTTAGATTCATAAAATAGAGTTCAATATGAAACCATAGCAATTTGATTCACTCAAAACGGATTTAAAATGAAGAAGTTATGGGTAAAACAAGATTGGATAATTTTTCTCATTTTAGCTACGTGAAAATTGGTAACAAATCTATTCCAACCATAACTTAATCAACTTGTATTGTATATTATGTAATCTTGAGATACCATAGACACGTATACAATGTTTTGACCTATCATGTCGACACATCTATATATATTTCGGAACAACCATAGACACTCTATATGTGAATGTTGGAGCTAGCTATACAGGGTTGAGGTTGATTCCAAAATATATATAGTTTGAGTTGTGATCAATACTGAGATACGTATACACTGGGTCGTGGATTGATTCAAGATAATATTTATCAATTTATTTCTGTACATCTAACTGTGGACAACTAGTTGTAGGTTACTAACGAGGACAGCTGACTTAATAAACTTAAAACATCAAAATATATTAAAAGTGTTGTAAATATATTTTGAACATACTTTGATATATATGTATATATTGTTATAGGTTCGTGAATCAACCAGTGGCCAAGTCTTACTTCCCGACGAAGTAAAAATCTGTGAAAGTGAGTTATAGTCCCACTTTTAAAATCTAATATTTTTGGGATGAGAATACATGCAGGTTTTATAAATGATTTACAAAATAGACACAAGTACATGAAACTACATTCTATGGTTGAATTATCGAAATCGAATATGCCCCTTTTTATTAAGTCTGGTAATCTAAGAATTAGGGAACAGACACCCTAATTGACGCGAATCCTAAAGATAGATCTATTGGGCCTAACAAACCCCATCCAAAGTACCGGATGCTTTAGTACTTCGAAATTTATATCATATCCGAAGGGTGTCCCGGAATGATGGGGATATTCTTATATATATGCATCTTGTTAATGTCGGTTACCAGGTGTTCACCATATGAATGATTTTTATCTCTATGTATGGGATGTGTATTGAAATATGAAATCTTGTGGTCTATTGTTACGATTTGATATATATAGGTTAAACCTATAACTCACCAACATTTTTTTTGGCGTTTTAAGCATGTTTATTCTCAGGTGATTATTAAGAGCTTCCGCTGTCGCATACTTAAATAAGGACAGATTTGGAGTCTATGCTTGTATGATATTGTGTAAAAACTGCATTCAAGAAACTTATTTTGTTGTAACATATTTGTATTGTAAACCATTATGTAATGGTCGTGTGTAAACAGGATATTTTAGATTATCATTATTTGATAATCTACGTAAAGCTTTTTAAACATTTATTGATGAAATAAAGGTTATGGTTTGTTTTAAAATGAATGCAGTCTTTGAAAAACGTCTCATATAGAGGTCAAAACCTCGCAACGAAATCAATTAATATGGAACGTTTTTAATCAATAAGAACGGGACATTTCAGTGGTGGCGGTGGAACTTGAAGATTTCTTTCTGCTAGGGCTGCAGTGACCCGTTCGTTGATCATGTCCTCAATCTGGGCGGCGGTAGGTGTGGATCTTCCATTAGCCATGGTATTCTAAACAAAAATTTTGACTCAAGTCAAAATCCAGTATGCAAGTAGTAATAATACAGTATATAGTGACCAACATGGAATCAAAACATCACATGTTATTAAATAATGCATCTAGGTACAAATACCACAGAATCATCGTACAGCAATGTAAATAGAACATCGTGTAAGAATTAAATAATGCAAAGTTCCATTCATTAATAATAATAAGTTTCATACATCTGAATAAGTTCGTACAATACATATGAAATACATGAAACTATATCTAGATTACATCATGAAATCTAAATACAAGGTCCTACGGTGAAGGCGGGTGAACTGCTCCTCGAGCCAACTGCTCCTCGAGCTCAGTGACTCGAGCTCGGAGAGTCTCAATCTCCCTCATCAGTTCCTCGTTAGGGGGAGCTGGTGGAGCAGGCGGTGCAGGTGGGGCGGGTGGTGCGGGTGGTGCCGGTGGTGCTGATGTAGATGGTCCGGCTCCGGATGTAGACGGTACGTCCCTAGATGTAAGTGGTCCGTATCTAAATCTAGGTGGTACGGTTCCAGGAATAGTCAATACGTAACGGGGAACCTTACGTATCTGTGGGTCGGCAGGGTATGGCACAACTCGTTTACGAGAAGTAACCCTACGATGATGGCCAAATGCGTCAGTAAAAGCACGACCTCCATTCACCCCTGGAATGACGGTGCCGTCGAAACGGTGCCGCTTCTTCGGCGGGGTGCAGGGTGCCTGAATAGGTCTATCAGCAGGATACTCATCATCGCTGGAGTCGTCTGATGATGAAGAATCGGCGGATGATGAGTCATCTGAATCGTGTGGTGGTGACACTGGTGGCTGAGCTGGTAATCCGAAGCTTCCGAAGATGGCCAACATCTGTCTGTGTCTGCCTGGTGGAATCACGACTAAACGTCTGTCAGGAGTGCGTCGGCAAGGCGTGCGCATGTGGTTACGAAACGGCCCTTCCCCGAACTCCGCGGGGATCTCAATACCACCAATGCGGGGCTGTGACCTCGAGGGTCCGGGAGCAGACACTGGGGCAGGTGCACTAGTACCAGCTCCGGAAGTAGAAGCGCCGGGATCACTAGTGGGTGTCGGGGCCAGTGTATCGGCAGTAGCAGTAGCAGCAGCAGGTGTAGCAGTAGGTAGGGCGACGGGGTCTGAGTCTGTACTGCCCGAAATGCCAGTAGGTGGAACATCCGACATCTGAACAAGGAAAAATAAATTTTCCATGTCAGTATGTCATAAAGCATGCAATTAATAGGCCAACAGTTTAAATCATGTATAACAGTAACTAGCGTGGCAATAACAGCAATTCGTATGAAAGTAGCATGCAATCAAAAGCAAGTAGCATCATGCAGTAGTGATATCATGTAGTAGCATACGACATATAGCAGAAAAAGTAAGCATTAGCATGTAGTAAGCTCAGCGGAAACAAGTAAACTAGCAAGTTGTAGATTAGTCCTATTAGTGAATCCTACTCGGGTCGGTCTTAGACTCACTAATGCAACCTAATTCCCTACAACCAATGCTCTGATACAAATGTGATGCCCCGTACAAAACCATCGTGTACGAATCATCAACAACAGGATCATTACAAGGTTAAGTACTATATGCTGTAATTAAATATGTTGCATTCATGATAAAAAGGTGATGTCATAACCGACATCAAATGTTTTACATTTCAAAAGCATGCTTCACTAAGTAGAAGCAAATAATAAGTGTATGTGACCACAATGGTCGTTACAAGTCATAGTTCAAAAGTACGAATGTTTGAATGCAAAATAAAGTAGTTCATGTGATGACAACTCTAAGCAGCGGGTGTCTACAGCACGACTAGTACACAGCGGAAGCTAACCTCGAGCACCTTTGAAAAACATGCTTAAAAATGTCAACACAAAGGTTGGTGAGCTATAGTTTAAGTATAACAGTAAGTAAGGTAGGCCACGAGATTTCAGTGCTACAAAGAGCGTTTCAAAACAGTATGATAAAGTATATGTTAACCGTGAGCACTTGGTAACTAACTTAATGTTTATACCCCCTGAAAGTACACTTGGTAAGTGCGTATGGCTACGAAGTATTAAACACTCATTAAATGCTAGCGCTACTAGCCCGAGTGGAGATGTCAAACCCTATGGATCCATATCTAAGATTCGCGTTCATGGTTCAAAAACCAATGATTAAACGTTACCGAGCTAAAGGGAATGTTTATGCCGTTGTATAACCCACACATATATAAGTTTAAGTACTCGTGCCTAGTATGTAAAACATAAAATCCGCATGTATTCTCAGTTCCCAAAATAAGTTAAAGTAAAAAGGGAATGCTATAACTCACAATGATAATGTAGTCGTAAAGTCGGTTCGGAAAAGGTGTGCAAGTAATAGGTCCGAAAGTCCTCAACCTAAGTCAAATAGTACTAAGTCAGTAAATTGTCTTAATAGGTTTAAAAGTATGTATTTAAGGTCATAAATTTCATCATCATTCATCATCAAACAAAAGACGTAAAGTAGGTTTAATTTATGAAAGTAGTTTACAACAAAGGCTGATTTCAGTCAGTCACCACGGCCTCTACCCTTACTGAATAAAGGTAAGACCAGTGGCCATGGCTCCGTATATGAGTCCTTTAAGTGTGGTAAAATTTACAGAAGCAAACTCGTCTTCGTTTGACCGTGGCGACAGTCTAAGTGCGAGTAGGTCAGAAATTTCTGCACAACGTTAAAGGACATAGTAACCATCGGAGGGCCATAAATCCTAAACCGTAACTCGGATGAAGACGAGTCTTATATGAAAAATTATCTACTCAAAAATTTCTATCTAAAAATCAAGGTTAGAACAGTCCAGGTCTACTGGTATGTTCCAGAAACATCAGATCAGTAGGTATAGGACAGAAACAGTAAGTTTAAAGGGTTCCGGTGGTCTTGGTGCTTGATGTTCATCATGGTTCTCATCCTTGATGCATATAGCTTCAAGTGTACAACTCATGGATGTGTTTACATCATCTTAACCAAGTCTTGACCATCATAACACTAGTGCAAGTCTAAGACATGAAGCACAACTCACTTAAGAGTTGCATGTAGTTTGATGAACCAAAGTTACATCAAAGTCTTAGGTTTGACACTTACATGAACTATAAACTTGAAAATAAACTAACAACATGAAATAAAGTGCATAATATGAAGTAGTAAACTTAAATAAACAAGAAAAGGTTCATGGTTTGTTCATACTTTTAAAGATTCAACCAAGGTTTGATCTTTAAGTAAAGTAAACTTTAAGTTTACTTCAAGAACTACAAGTATGAGTTACAACACATGAACTTACAACTTTTGAAACAAGTATTAAGTATAGATCATAAACTAGAGAGTTTATGTCTTGTATGTTCTTGAAGATTCAAGATAAAAGAAGAATTAAACTAAGAAGTTTGATTCTTGAAATTAGTATGTAAGTAAAGAAAGATAACAACTAGTAACTACAAGTAATCAATCATTAAACAAGAACAAGTAACAAAGATAATGATGATTTTTGTGTTCTTGGTGGCGGTTTTAGAAAGAAAGAAAAGGAAGAACAAGTTAAAGTTACTTACAAAAAGATGAGAGAAATGAGAGAAAAGTTTGGAAGTAAAATGAGAAGTATGTGTGTGTGAGTTTGAATGAGAGAAACTAGTGAATGTAAGTAATGAAAAATGGAAAGCAAAACTCCCCATATGGGAGAGAGGGCCAACGGTTTGGAGGCCAAGAGAGGGAAGGGGAAAGTCCAAAAGATCAAGCAAGTAAAAGCCTACAAAAGTTGGTTAAAAGGGTGGTTTTCATGGAGATTAAGGCATAACTAGATTCCTTATGTAAATGACTAACTAGTTACACTATAATTTGATACTTACACTTTCAAGACATGGGCTAAAGGTCCATTAATAATGTAGGGTGGGCTTGTAAGCCCAAAGTCAAGTGTCCATTAACTTAAAACAAGCCCAAGTTCCAAAAATAACAAGTAAACCCAATTAAAGCCCAAGTAACTAACTAACAACCTTAGTTAATTAAAATGATTAATAAAACTAATCATGAATGTAAATAATACTTGAAAATATTATTCGTGCAAGTTCCGGGTGTCACAAAGACGTTTCGGGCAATTAAAGTCAAGTTCGGGCAATCATGGCAACATGTAAATGTAATAACGTACATCCGTTTTATCACACGTATTAATAATAATAATTATTAATAAATAAACGTTGGAAATTCCAGGGTCGTTACAGTTTTGATCTTCTTTGCACCCAACAATTAACGGTTACTGAACAACCTCAAAAATTAGAACTTTCTTATGTGTAACTATACATGAGTGCAGTGCCCAAGACTCATGGCATCCGATGAGTCAGAATCGAAAAAGGAAAATTTACCCATATTGGCAATCGCTTTCTTGAATGTTGATGGTTTCCAAGCACAAAGAGGCGCACCCGTTACCTCAACCCATACCATATTCTCATCCATAACGAAGTTTTTCGAAGTAGGTCTAATCACCGAGTATTAAGTTTTCAACATCTCGTTGATTATGATTGCCGAACAAGCATCTGTGACGACCCCGTCAAAACACTTAACGGATCCGTCAGTTGGTCCCACAGCTTGATCGGACTTAAATGAATTAAATAAACAAAGTTGCATTCTTTTATTTCAAAAGTTTCCCAAAAAGGAAACAAACCAAAATATGTAGTTTCAAAACAACCAACCATAGTAATAAACCAAAAGTTGACACAAAACCTTGCCAACAAACCCACAAGTTTAAATTATCCAAAAATAGAATGCAAGCTTAAGTTTCAAAAATTGTTTCATAAAATCTGCCCAAATGCATGCAGACTCTTCAAAACACAGCGGAAGCATCACAAAACTCAAGTACCTGTGAAAACATGCAAGTAAACTGTCAACACAAAGGTTGAGTGAATTATAGGTTTAAATAATAAGTAAACTTTAGACCACAAGATTTAAAAATGTTAGAAAACATTAAACATTATTCCATTATCAATGAGCCACCTGGTAACCACTTAACCCTTTATTTACCCTTGCCAAACACAATAAAAATATACACTTGGACAGTGTATCTACAACAAATTACGAAGTACTAAACATTCTGATTATAAATTGCTAGCGCGACTAGCTCGAAATGGGGTTGTCAAACCCGATAGATCTATCCGTAGGATTCGCGTTCACCGGTAGAAACCAATGATTACAGTTACCAGACTATGGAATATTTTTGTCCAACTCACAATGAATAATTAAATTTAACTGTTACTTGTGTCTAAACGTAAATAAAAATGCATGTAATCACATCCCAAAAATATACTTTGAAAAGTATGTAAAAACGGGACTATAACTCACCTTAAAAGCAACTGAAGAAACCACACAAACAAGCGAACAGGAAATAGAGTAAAGTGATCAGGAACGATCACAACGCCGACCTATAAATAAAGCAGGTCGATATAAATAACTAACTTAGGTCAAGTCTTAGTATGATAGCTATTGTACATGTTGTAAGTAGACATAGAACAATACTCGGCAAGCATTGGTTTGACTGGAACAGCGTACGGACACATACTTTCTATTTATAGAAAGTTTCTATTTTTAGCAGGTTTCCATTTTTGGAAAGTTTCTATTTTTGGAAAGTTTCTATTTTTGGAAAGTTTCTAAATTTAGAAAGTTCTATTTTTAGAAAGTTTTTAAGTTAGAAAAGTTTCTTTATTTTAGAAAGTCAACAAAAGTCAACTGAAAGTCAAAGTCAACCGAAAGTCAACTCGAAAGTCAACCTTGGTCAAACATAGTCAACATTAATTTGAAAAGTGTACATTATAATAATAACATAAGTTATAATGTTTATTAAAGTTAAAAGTGTATAATTAAGTCATAACATAAGTTTAATTAAATAAAATGAATTATTAAAGTTAATATAAGTTGAAGTGATATAATTAATATATCATAAGTATTTAATTAATTAATTAAATATTAATCATAATATAAGTATTATTAATTAATAATAAATTTTTAAATCATATCATAAGTATTATTAATTAATAATGAATTATTAACCATATCATAAGTTTCTAATTATAATTATTAACTCATAAGTATTTAATAATTAAATCCTAATTAAATAATAATTAAGTCTTATAATAATTAAATAATTATTTAATCTTTATTATAAGTCTTATAATAATATTCTCATAAAATAAATTTAATACTTATCATAAGTATTTTCCAATAATAATAAAAGTATTATTAATCGTAAGTTAAATTAAAATGTTAATTAAATCATAAATAATAATTAAATGATATAATAAATATTTATATCATAAGTCCTAAATAATAATAATTACTTCTTTTATCATAAGTAATTAATTAATAATGAAATTCATTATTTTTATCATAAGTTTTAGAATTAATCATAAGTTTTAATTCAAAAGTTCCTCGGGTCGTATCTTGAGCCCTGGGTGTCGATTTCTGGCGAGCCTTATATGCATCTCCGCCTATTCAAACCACCCGACACGATGGTGCACTCAAGAACACACCAAGAACAGTCCACAAGTCGTGGTAATCAGCCATGACACCACTTGGACCTTTAATTTACTCAAAACCGTGTTTTAGTCATAACGGGTGAACCGTGGCTCGGATTTAGGTGACCCGATCATGAAAGTTCGTCCCACCATCAGTCCTAACACACCATAAAGACTCCAAGAAAGGTCACAAAGTCGGACCAAACCTGGTTCATGTCAATATCACAATTCAATCTTAACAAAATAGTAATTTGATCATATCTAGGGCTCCGGGAATCGAAATGACATGAATCCGGAGTCTAAAATTAATGTCTTGATGAGAGGAACTCATCTAGATAGTTTATTTTAACTTTTATATCAGTCACAAACCCAGAATACACGAAATAGCTGCTGTCCAGAATTTTATAAACCGAAAACATGCAATTATGAGTACATCTATGCATATAAACATCATTACAATAATCCACAAACATCATACTACTAAATAATCATCAAAATACAGAAAATAAATGAAAAATTGAAAATTCTAGGGTTAGGGTTTATACCCTAGTCGAGAAACGTTTGATGTTATCGCGTAGAGAACGGAACGAGGAACGTGTTGGTGTTAATTAATTGATGATCCAAGCAAGCTTTTTGTTGAAGAATGATGATGATGGTGAGCTAGGCGACGGCCAAAGGAGAGGGGAGAGGGAGAGGAGAGCAAAAATAGAAGATTAGGTTTTGATAAATATTGGAATTGAAATAATGAACCAAAAATAAAAATCAAGGGAGTATTACTCCCTCCCCTTGGAGTTTTGGCCGAATAAGGGGTGGGGTGGGCCCCACTTGGCCCATCTCACTTAATTTTTAAGTTACTTATGGCCCGAAAGCCCGAACGAGTCCCGAAACGCGAAAACGCACTTACGCGATTAAAAATTCGGAAAGATAACAAACGCGCGACGAAAAATAAATATAAATACACTATATAATAATATGATCTTAAAATATCATATTTAAAATATTTAGGATTTAAATGTCCCAAAAACTCGACCGTTGGTTTAAAACCGAAAAGATTCGCCGAATGGAAATCCGCGAGACGTAGAAACGTATAAATTAAAATATGAATACAAATATTCGCATAACACATAATAATTAATATATATATTATTACAAAAATAATAATATAGGTCATAGAAATGACGTGGCACACTAACAGTTAACGGTCGTTAAATAATTAACTGAAAAAGATAACGGAAAAAGTAGGGTCGTGACAGTACCTTCCCGTTACGGAAATTTCGTCCCGAAATTTAAGCAGGCGCAGGGGTTGACTCGGCATCTGAGAACAAATGCGGGTATTTCTGCTTCATCTGGTCTTCACGCTCCCAAGTGAACTCGGGACTGCGTCTAGCGTTCCATCTGACCCGAACAATAGGAATTCTGCTCTGTTTAAGAGTCTTAACCTCTCGGTCCATGATTTCAACAGGCTCCTCAATAAAATGCAATTGCTTATCAACTTGAAGTTCCTCCAAAGTAATAGTCTAATCAAATTCAGCCAAGCACTTCTTTAAATTCGAAATATGGAAAACATCATGAACAACACTGAGTTCTTGTGGCAATTTCAAACGATAAGCCACCGATCCAACTCTTTCAGTGATCTCAAAAGGTCGAACGAAACGAGGACTTAACTTTCCCCTTTTACCAAAACAGATTACGCCTTTCCAAGGCGAAACCTTTAACATAACACGATCACCAACTTGAAATTCAACGTCTTTCCTTCCCTTATCGGCATAACTCTTTTGCCGACTTCTAGCAGTTCTGAACCTTTCTTTAATTTGTACAATCTTCTTAGTAGTCTCGTGAATAATCTCTGGACCTGTAAGTTGAGCATCCCCAACCTCATTCCAACAAATAGGAGACCTACATTTCCTACCTTACAAAGCTTCAAACGGTGCGGCTTTAATACTTGCGTGGTAACTGTTGTTATAAGAAAACTCAGCTAGCGGCAAATATTTATCCCACCCATTTCCAAAATCGATGACGCACGCTCGCAACATATCTTCTAATGTCTGAATGGTCCTTTCACTTTGATCATCCGTTTGAGGATGATAAGCGGTGCTCATATCTAACCTAGTACCCAAGGTTTCCTGTAAAGATCGCCAAAACCTCGACATAAATTGACTGTCTCGGTCGGAAATAATGGACACGGGGACACCATGCCTAGAAACAATCTCTTTCAAATAAAAACGGGTGAGTTTCTCCATCGAATCCGTTTCCCTAATCGGCAAAAAGTGAGCCGACTTAGTGAGTCGATCTACAATCACCCAAATCGCATCATAGCCACCCGAAACTCTTGGTAACTTAGTAATAAAATCTATAGTGATACCTTCCCACTTCCACTCGGGAATTTCTGGTTGCACCAAAAGTCCAGACGGTTTTTGATGTTCAGCTTTGACCTTAGCACAGGTCAAACACTTAGTCACATACTTAGCTACATCACCTTTCAAATTATGCCACCAATACAGCTCCTTAAGATCCTGATACATCTTTCCTGAACCAGGATGAATAGAGTATCTAGACTTATGAGCCTCATCCAAAACAAGTTGTCGAAGACCTCCAAATTTCGGAACCCATAGACATCCCGCTAAATACCTAGTACCATCAGCTCGTACTTCAAACTTCTTAGCTACCTTTTCTACATTCTCCTTCACGAAATTCTCCTCCTTTAAGGCTTCTTGTTGTGCCTCAAGAATCTGCCTAACGAGGTTTGATCTAACTGTCATATTCAAGGCCCTAAACCTGCGAGGTTCAGTCCTTTCTTTACGACTCAATGCATCAGCCACAACATTAGCCTTACCCGGGTGATACAAAAGGTCACAATTATAATCATTCAACGTCTCAATCCATCTTCGTTGTCTCATGTTCAACTGTTTCTGATCGAGGATATGTTGAAGACTCTTGTGATCGGTGTACACAGTACTCTTAACACCATAAAGATAGTGTCTCCAAATTTTAAGCGCAAAGACAACAGCCCCCAACTCTAAATCATGAGTTGTATAGTTCTGTTCGTGAATCTTCAACTGTCGTGACGCATACGCAATAACCTTCTTTCATTGCATCAAAACGCAACCATAGCCTTGTCGCGATGCATCACAATAAACAACAAAATCGTCATTACCCTCCGGTAGTGACAAAATCGGAGCGGTAGTCAACTTCTTCTTCAAAATCTGAAAAGCATCCTCTTGTTCATCCTTCCACTCATACTTCTTCCCCTTATGCGTTAAAGCAGTCAGAGGTTTCGCAATACGAGAGAAATCCTGAATGAACCTTCGATAGTAACCTGCCAACCCTAAGAACTGACGAATCTGAGTAGGAGTTTTCGGGGTTTCCCCCTTTTCAATCGCCTCAATTTTAGTAGGATCAACTTGTATTCCCTGTTTACTAACAGTATGACCAAGGAACTGAACTTCTCTTAACCAAAAAGCACACTTAGAGAACTTAGCGTACAACTCTTCTTTCTTTAACAAATCAAGCACTAACTTCAAGTGTTCTTCGTGCTCTTCATCACTCTTAGAATAGATAATGATGTCGTCGATGAAAACAATAACGAACTTGTCAAGATACGTTCTACACACACGGTTCATTAGGTCCATGAATACCGCAGGTGCATTTGTCAATCCGAACGGCATAACAAGAAATTCAAAGTGACCGTAACGGGTGCGAAAAGCAGTTTTTGAAACATCAGATTCTTTAACACGCAACTAATGATAGCCAGAACGAAGATCAATTTTTGAATAAACAGAAGAACCCTGAAGCTGATCGAACAGATCATCAATTCTCGGAAGAGGATAACGATTTTTAACAGTGAGCTTATTCAGTTCACGATAATCAATGCATAAACGAAAAGAACCATCCTTCTTCTTAACAAACAGAAAGGGAGCTCCCCAAGGGGACGAACTAGGACGAATAAAGCCTTTGTCTAACAACTCACGAAGTTGACTCGACAATTATTGAAGTTCGGAAGGCGCAAGACGATAAGGAGCACGTGCTACAGGAGCAGCGCCGGGAACAAGATCAATATGAAATTCTACCGCGCGTTGCGACGGAAGGCCAGGTAAGTCATCGGGAAACACCTCGGGAAAATCCCTAACAATGTGAATGTCATCAACGTTCTTCACTTCCTTACTAGGATCAACAACATGAGCAAGAATAGCATGACAGCCTTTGCGGAGATGTTTACGAACTTTCATACAGCTAATAAGATTTAACTGTGTGCATTTCTTATCTCCAAAGACCATCAGTGGCTCTCCAATCACATCAGTAATACAAATAGCCTTATCATAACACACGATCTCAGCACGGTTCGCAGATAACCAATCCATACCAATACCAATATCAAAACTACCAAGTTCAATCGGTATCAAGTCTATCTCAAAATCCCTACCACCCAGATTAATGTTACATTCACGATGTACAGTCTTAGCAGTAAGTTCTTTACCATTAGCTACTTCAACAACATAAGTATTGTCCAAGGGAGTTAACGGCGTTTTGATTCTCGGACTTAATTTACTCGACACGAAACTTAAATCAGCCCCTGAATCAAATAGTACATAAACTGATAAATCGTTGACTGAGAACGTACCAGTAACAAGCTTAGGATCTTCATCCGCATCCTTAGCATTAATGTTGAACGCTCGGCCGCGTGCAGTTTTAGCAGTCTTCTTGTTGGGACAAGCATCTCGGAAATGCCCCGGCTTCCCACACTCATAACAAACCCTTTGATTGCCTCCATTATTCGATTTCCCATTACCACTACCGTTACCACCTCTATTACCAACATTATTATTATTATCACCAGCCGCGGGAGTAGCAGAACCCGACAAAAGCACTGTACAATCTTTAGCAATGTGCCCTTGCTTGGAGCACCTCTTACAAGTAACTGTGCAGTAACCATCATGAGCTTTATAGCAACAAGGACACACACGCTGATTTCTGTTGTTAGCACCTGAGGTATCCTGTTTCTTCTACTGATTTTGGTTTTGATTGCGGTTGTTATCCCACTTTCGTTTCCCATTATCAGCCTTCTTGACAACCTCCTCACTAGTTTCAGCAACTGTAGTCTTGCTTCTTCTCAACACCTTGTCATTAAGTTTGTGGGCCATAGACATAGCCGCCTCAATAGTCTGGGGTTCACTAGACTCAACCCCGTGTTCAATCTTCTCGGACAAACCATCAATGTAAGCCTCAATTTTGCGGTCCTCATCTGCATAAACCCTAGGACACAGCAAAGTTAACTCGAAAAACCTTCGTTCATAGGCATCTAACTCGGTGCCATGCATTTTCAAATTCTTGAGCTCAACCTCTAGCTTCTTAAGCTCACCCCGAGGTCTATAGCGGGTGATCAATCTTTCCTTAAAATCATTCCAGGCCAAACCATAAGCTACATCTGAAAGGACCCGTCCTAATCCACCTGGACGAAGTCATCAACATTTGGTCCCATTGCAATGATCGGCTCCAAGTAATGTCCTTATATTGAGCAAATGCACAGCGGAAGACTTAATTCGTACCTGAGAATAAACATGCTTTAAAGTGTCAACCAAAAGGTTGGTGAGTTCATAGGTTTATCATAACAATTATTTCAATATGTTAATAGACCACAAGATTTCTTAATCATAAACATAATACACTCGCAAGTGTATGAAAAGCATTCTAAGTGGTTGAGCACTTGGTAACCATACTTAACATTTAATCAACATCGCATATTCCCTTTATTATGAAGTCTCACTACACCGTACCAAGTGTAGTCACCAAAATGAAGTACTGTGCAACCGTTGATTACTGGTCGTCCAGTCCGGTTGGGGTTGTCAGGCCCGATAGATCTATCAACAGGATTCGCATTTACAATACCCATGTAAATAGTAGTTACCAAGCTACAGGGAAATATGCCAGTGGTACAACTCAACGTAGAATATATTTTTAAGTACTTGTGTCTATTTTGTAAACATGTATAAAAGCAGCGCATGTATTCTCAGCCCAAAAATATATATTGCAAAAGCAATTAAAAAGGGAGCAAATGAAACTCACTTTTGCCTTGAAGGTATTTAATTCGACTTGGTCTCCCATAGATATCACGAACCTAACCATATATATAATATATCAACATATTTTCTTTTTAAGTAATCGTTACATATATATATACTTTTAATACTTTTAATATTTTCTTAGTCCGTAGTTAGCAGTCCGATGTTAGTGGTCCACAATTAGTTGCTTAAATAAAATAAATAAAGACCCCATCGTATTCGTATTGATCAGAATTAATCTCGACCCATGGTACCATGTTGTCAAATGACGTGTTGCGTACATAAAGTACCGTGTTGTCAAATGACGTGTTGCGTACAATCATGAGGTCTTATGATTAATCTTATCGTGTTGTTTACGGGTGGTCCTGAAATATATAAAATTAAATCATAAGTAATTATATATAAAATATCATATTAATTAGAAAAGATATGATTAATTTACTTTTTCTCCAAATATTTTCGTAGCTAAACTAGCTTCGGATACCCAATCGTGTTTTAGTCGTAGTTTCTTCATTACAACTCCGTTTTTGTTAGTTCAACTTGCCACTTCCTTGGATCGAGTCAAATTTTAAGAATATGAACTGAAAATAAATTAGTTTGTATTCAAAATCATAGGTTATAGGTCAAACTTTGGTGAAACTTATGAAAGTGATCATTTTCCATCATAAAAACAACATTTAATGATCATTTTTCTAAAAATACTTACACTTTGAGTTAAACCATGAAATTTTTATGTGTTAACATATTCATAAGAAATATCATTTTTCCAGAACATGAACTTCCAATTCAAAGTTCAAGATGGTTTTTAATTATCCAATCCAAAACAGCCCCCGGTTGCACTCCGATGACGTAGATTCAGTTTTTAAGATGTTCTTTGTAAAACCAAGTTATATCTTGTTAGGTTAGCATATCATTATGATATATTACAGGTCTTGAAGTGTTTTAAAAGTCAAGTTAGAAGGATCTATTTAGTTTACGAACAAGTTTGAAATCATTCAAACTATGTTCTTATTGTTAAAATTTTATACCACAAAATAAGATAGCTATATGAATATGAATTGAATAAGATTATGAACAAGGTTACTACCTCAAGTTACTTGGACAAATTTACTGCAAAAGATAAGAAATAATCTTGGAATCAAAGAGTGGTGGAGTTAGATCAAAAGGTTGGAAGTAAACTTCTTCAAATGGGTGGTTATTTTGATATGTTCTTGAAAGAGTTTTCTTATGGTGTTTAAGGCTTGTAATTGAAGCTAAATGATGGGAAAAATGCTTGGAGATGATCAAGTATGAAGTTAGGAGTATTTTAAGAGAGAAATGAGGGTGTAGGTATGAGAAAATGGAGTGAAGAAATGGTGTTCATTTATAAAAACGTTTTTAGTTTATAAAGAAAGAAAAGGATTCCTAATTTTGTTTTCTTACTAATAATTCATACTACTTGACAAATTCTAGTTACCTCATATCTAGGGCAGTAATAATGTTGATTAGGATGTTGATTTGATGTGTATATACCAATAGTAAATACGTATAGAAGCTGGGTATGATACGGGTACATATACCCTAGATATACGTATAGAAATCTTGAGGAAACGGAACGAGAATTCAAATATAGCTATCTTTTGTGAATATACTTATATTGTTTTATGTATTTAATTCCTTAAAAAGTGATTAAATACATTATATATACGATACATGTATAAGCATTATAGATTATAAGTATATATATCAAAGAATGTTACGTATAGTTATCGTTTTGAAAACTTAAGTTAGTAGTTTCAAAATATACTTATAACTCATTGTCATTAGTACACAATGAGATGTTAAACCATTCTTAGATCATGTTAAATATATATAAATACATATATATATATATACAAATGTATAATTATCGTATGTTATATAGTTCGTGATATCATCGGTCATATTGGACGGTCAAACGTTGTGTAAAACTCTTTTCAAAAACACAAGTCTCAACAATTTGGATTGCTTATCATGTTGGTATGGTTTAATTTATGTAAATATTAATCTCATAAGTATAATTTGGTCAAAAAATTCCGGGTCATTACAGTACCTACCCGTTAAAGAAATTTCGTCCCCGAAATTTGATAGAGGTTGTTATGGATAACAATAAGAAGGTTTTCATGACAAATATAAGGTGATAATGGAGTTTTATCATTATTGAGTAATGTAGATAAAACAATTTGATTATGCGAAGAATATAAATGAGACTATCGTAAAAGAGTGAGATGAGTAAAATATATTCGTCTTAACCGATGACGTAGTTATGATTGATTTCCGGGATTTAAGTGATTTAAAGAGAATCTTACATAATAAGATTTGGTTCTTTGGTGATTAAGGAAATCAGGATCTTCTTTGATTATATGCAATAATGTATTTCGATTGCTCTGTCGGATATTTCACTATAAATTCACCCCTTCGTTTCCTTATTTTCCATGACTCACACCTTCTATTCTTTCTCCCTTGATTCTTACATTAAAGCATTCATCAATATGCTCCATCCAGTCCTGATTCTTGATATACTCCTAACTTTTATATCTGTCATTCTTCTTTTTCATCTACCACCAGAAGAATCTATTTACTTCTACTATACTCTTGTGTTTATAGTGTTTCTAATTCTCCCGTGTCTCTATATGGCTATCTGCAACGATATACATGGTTTGTAATTTCAGGGTTATTATCGAAGTTTATATTCTTCATTATTTTTTGGAGCTTCATGCTTTCGTTTTCTCTTCCCGACTTCGAGTCAAGTGAGTAATGGTCCGAAATTCGTAGATATGAAATTCAGAATGAACATAGCTAATGCTCTAAGAAGAAAATGGTAATAGAACGATTTTGATATGTTAAATTACCAGAATACCCTAGAGAAGACCGAGTCATCCAGAAAAATATTCTCTTGATATGTTTAGAGATTAGATAGAATGTAAGAGTCGTGTAAATGGCACATGATGACGGTACTGTGAATCATCATGCTTCATTAGAAACTCAGCATGACTTATTGTAATATAATGACGTTGATCAAGTGTCATTATATTATACTAATCCATGCTTCAGTTCCCAACACTACTTCAAAACATTCATATTTTAAACTCGAAGGTTTCAGAATATAGAAACTAACACAGTTTCTTTTATGTTGCAGATATTACGGAGAGATAAATGATCTCAGATAAAAATAGTTGTGAAAATATCGCCAGAAATATGGAGGATATTTATAATAGAACATACGAGAATATCTTAGAATTTCTAATATCAATGGATGATGAAGAAGATTTGTCTGTGAAGGTTTAGAATGAGAAATAAGATGTTTGCTAACAATTTCAGCAGTCACAGAATCATTTGGATTCTTTGAAGGCAAACTTATTCTTTGTGATTTGTCCACGGCTTTCTTCATAGTTTCACATAATCCGCTTTTCAGTACTAAATTTTCTATCGAGCGTTCCTAACACTCCTTTCTTTATCATTAAACTTTTGGCCATTAAGATCATCTACAACATGCTGCTTCGTCAGCATTTTCAATGTTAACTGATCTGGGTCATCGGTTATCAAACCGAGGTAGTTTCAGGAGAATTGTGTTTTTAGAATGATTAATCGCTGATGGTAATATTGTGGAATATAAAAGGTTCCCCGGTAACAATAAAGAGTACGCATATATATCGCGGTTATAATAAAGTTGTTTCGGATGAAAAGTCGGAGTTGACTTGCTGGAGCTGTGACAAAATTAGCTACTTTGGAAAGGGATTGCAAAACGATCTTCGGTAATAACAATGTCAAAGGAACTAGAACAATACGTGTCAAACGTTTACTCAGTTTCTGAGGGTTTTTCAGGTGCATAACTATATGCATCAATCTTTTCTTTCGTAGATGAAGTGCGGTTGGTTTATCCTCTCGATTGAGATGTTTTTAAGAATCATGATAGATTTGAACGCTGATTGTAATCGTCGAGATACAATGAGGTTTAAGATGAAATCAAGTGGCAATCTTGAAGAAATGTTTAGTTTCATATGTTATAATCAATATTTTAATTCATTTTAATTGTCCAATGTCATTAGTCCACAGTGGATAGTCCACAGTAACCGTCCAATAATTCATATATAGTTTAATATATAATATACGAATTAATTAATACGTGTCGTGACCCGTATACCTCTCAGACTCGATCACAACTCAAACTATATATATTATTGTAGAATCAACCTCAACCCTGTATAGAGAACTCGATCATTACTGCATATAGAGTGTCTATGGTGATTCCAAATAATATATATAGATGCGTCGATATGATATGTCAAAACATTGTATACGTGTCCCGATATTTAAAGTGCATAAAATAATTACAGAAATTAAATGACGATAAATAAAAGTGCGATAATTAAATTGTGATAAATAAACTGCGATAAATAAAATGTAATCAGTTAGCTAGGAACAGTTAGCTGGAACAGTTAGCGTGGATTCTTAACAAAATTTTTCATAGTTAATTTGTTTGTTTCTAACAGATTTTATTTTGTCATATGTTTTCTTCATATGCCACTTGTTGGATTCTGGAAAGTCAAAATCCAAATATGAAATTGAATGAAAATGGTTATTCTGTGGTAAACAGATACGTATATCGGTGGTTGTAAGTAGGATAGTAAATGACTATTGAATCAGCTTCGACGAATGTACAATGTAACTTATTAAGATGAAATCTAATTATTCCTCGGGTATTACCTACCCGTTAGAAAAAAAAATTTCACCATTAATATTTTGTACAAAAGAACTTTTAATTACAATCTTTATGAAAACATATATACATATATATTTTCTTCAGATGAAATCATGAATTTAATGAGTTAATATGATATTAATCTCATTTGCTTTTCGGTTTGAGCTAGAATAAGAAATCTCTAAAACTTTTTGAAACCACATATTCTTAGCAGAATATCAATGAAGTTATGGATCAATACTTCATCGTTCATTATTGTTGGTACTCCTTGGTATCTATGGTGCGTATCATGTTGATGTTTGTGGGACAGATTATGATGTCGAGACGTGTGATGCGGATGTTGTTTGTTAGTGGTGATGATGGTATTGTTGATGTTATTGATGGTGGTGCTGATTATGCTGCTGGTGCTGCTGCTGGTGTTTACAACCTTCGCACCATGTTCTCCAAAGCCGTCACGCGAGCGCGAAGTTCGTTAACTTCTGCTAGTACACCGGGATGATTGGCGGTTGGAGCGAGCGAATGAACAAGATTTGTAATATGGGATAGTATATAATCGTGACGAGATACTCTAGAAATGAGAGAGAAAATGGTGTTTCGAATAGGTTCGCCGGTAAGTGCTTCAGGTTCATTGCCAAGAGGGCAATTTGGTGGATGGAATGGATCACCTTCTTCTTGTCTCCAGTGATTTAGTATATTACGAACCCATCCCCAATTCATCCAGAATAGATGATGAGAAATTGGTTGATCCATTCCGGTGATGCTGCTTTCGGAGCCTGAATGGAAATCCATATCGGCATAACTATCGGAATCTGAAGAATTCGAACTAGATGTGGAATCCATCTTGTATGATGGAGAAAATGAATTTTTGGTATGGAATAGATTATAGGAGTTAGATTTGGTACTCTTCAATACATAATTTACATATGTATATATAATACCAAAATCCCGTAAATTACAGAGAATCTTTGAAAAGATATAAGTCAAAGTTCGCAATAACAGATATGCTAAGATAAGAATTCGTCTATACACTATCAATGCAGTAAATGCAGTAAAACGTGTCTAGACTTATGAATGATAAGCAGGTAATTTCCTAAGGATGATAAGCAGATGATTTCCGACTAGAAATGATAAGCAAAACTTTTGACATGTAGACACGGTCGAAGTCCAGACTCATTAATGCATCCTAACACCTACGAGTTAGACACACTAATGCAAGACCTGGTTCGCTACGACCATCGCTCTGATACCAACTGAAAGGACCCGTCCTAATCCACCTGGACGAAGTCATCAACATTTGGTCCCATTGCGATGATCGTCTCCAAGTAATGTCCTTATATTGAGCAAATGCACAGCGGAAGACTTAATTCGTACCTGAGAAAAAACATGCTTTAAAGTGTCAACCAAAAGGTTGGTGAGTTCATAGGTTTATCATAACAATCATTTCAATATGTTAATAGACCACAAGATTTCTTAATCATAAACATAATACACTCGCAAGTGTATGTAAAGCATTCTAAGTGGTTGAGCACTTGGTAACCATACTTAACATTTAATCAACGTCGCATATTCCCTTTATTATGAAGTCTCACTACACCGTACCAAGTGTAGTCACCAAAACGAAGTACTGTGCAACCGTTGAATACTGGTCGTCCAGTCCGGTTGGGGTTGTCAGGCCCGATAGATCTATCAACAGGATTCGCGTTTACAATACCCATGTAAATAGTAGTTACCAAGCTACAGGGAAATATGCCAGTGGTACAACTCAACGTAGAATATATTTTTAAGTACTTGTGTCTATTTTGTAAACATGTATAAAAGCAGCGCATGTATTCTCAGCCTAAAAATATATATTGCAAAAGCAATTAAAAAGGGAGCAAATGAAACTCACTTTTGCCTTGAAGGTATTTAATTCGACTTGGTCTCCGATAGATATCACGAACCTAACCATATATATAATATATCAACATATTTTCTTTTTAAGTAATCATTACATATATATATATATATATATATATATATATATATATATATATATATACTTTTAATACTTTTAATATTTTCTTAGTCCGTAGTTAGCAGTCCGATGTTAGTGGTCCACAATTAGTTGCTTAAATAAAATAAATAAAGACCCCATCGTATTCGTATTGATCAGAATAAATCTCGACCCATGGTACCATGTTGTCAAATGACGTGTTGCATACATAAAGTACCGTGTTGTCAAATGACGTGTTCCGTACAATCATGAGGTCTTATGATTAATCTTATCGAGTTGTTTACGGGTGGTCCTGAAATATATAAAATCAAATCATAAGTAATTATATATAAAATATCATATTAATTAGAAAAGATATGATTAATTTACTTTTTCTCCAAATATTTTCGTAGCTAAACTAGCTTCGGATACCCAATCTTGTTTTAGTCGTAATTTTTTCATTACAACTCCGTTTTTGTTGGTTCAACTTGCCACTTCCTTGGATCGAGTCAAATTTTAAGAATATGAACTGAAAATACCTTAGTTTTGTCACGACCCGGAAATTTCCGACCAAATTTAAACTTAATCTTTATAAGCTTCCGACACGATAAGCAAAGTCTGTAATGTTGAAATCTTAAAAATTTTGAACTGTGTTTAATATAATCATTTGACTTCAACCATCTCCGACGATTCACGAACATTTGGTTGTAAATAAATATGCATGTGAATATATATATAAAAGTTATAGATATTACATGTTGAAATTTATATTCATAAAAGAAAATAACTGATCAGGTATATATATATATATATATATATATATATATATATATATATATATATATATATATATATATATATATATATATATATATATATATATATGCCGTTATATACAAATATATTTATTAGGAAATTAGTATTATTATCCTGGTTATATATTATTATTATTAATATAATTATTAATATTAATAATACATTTAATAATTATTAGAATTTATGTTATAAACCATAAATTAAACAAACATGTCCAAATCCAGTAGCTATCATACTGTGAATGATTTACCAAACTCGTACGAATCAAACTGTAAACATTGGAACCAGTCCAAAATCTGTTAGGGATCAACCTCAGATCAATTCTTTTTATTTATTTAAGTTCCAATCTGCTTTTTTTAATTTTTTTGTTTTCATCTCCCTGGATGGAATTTCTTATCGATGCTACCAAATTATATACAGAATCGATTAAGTTGTGTTGATAAGAAAATACATTCAACTCTCTATCACCTCCCTCTCTCTTATCCTCATTCATGAACTCACAAGCCACGAAACTGAACCCACCATCACTTGAACGATCCACCAACATCACTCCTGTGGTAATTTTCTGTTTTACAGCCACATCACACCACCATCATCCATCTCCAACCATTCAAGGACATCATCATTTGACTAAACTGATACCTTCTGCACCGGTTCTGTTCTACACCCAACCATCACTCAAAACCACCTACATCATGTAAAACCGCCACCTCTTCACTTTCTTTTTCTCCTTCATAACCCAAAATCACAACATCATCACAGACCCATCAAAACTACTACTATATCTTCCTGTTTTCTGTTTGATCACCATCCTGCAAACAACTATTTATATAAATCTATCTGTTACCTTTTGAAAAACACTCAACAATTTTACAACCCAATAATTCCCAGCTGCAAACATGACCACCTTGTACCACCGCAGCTACAAATATAAACATCAAAACCGTCACTGTTATACTGATGTCGTGAACCATCACCCTCGCGTTATTATTCTTCCTTGGACAGTCGAAAGCAACCACTTTGAAAACCACCATCACGTTAACTACTATCGAACTCCTTTTAAAGGAAATATGATTGATCACTTGTACTGCTATTATACAAGTTATTTTGGTGGCAGACAAGCTCACTTGATTAGGTGTAAACTACCACATGTTGGAATTAAAAAAAAAAAAAAAGAAAACAAGGTGGCCGACATAAGAAATTATTTTAAATAAAGCAAGATGTATGATTTCTTTTCCTTCTCCAGCGAATTGTGTAGAAAAGCAGTCGATCAATGGACTTCATTGTTGGACAACTATATTACACTTGGGCCAATATGTTATTCTCTTGTTGGGCCGAACACACTTAGTATTGTTGGGCTTAGTCGTGGGCTGTATCATATATAGGAAATTCGATGGCATGTGCTGATTAAGAAGGTGATGATGATAGCCATAGTATAACGATGATGAATATGGTTAGATGATAATTATAATCGTGACTATTTTTATTATGATGTTACTTTAATGATAATGGTGAAATTAACGTATGAATGATGAGGATTAGTATAGGAAAATAATAAAATGATAACAATATGTTAGTACAGCGATATATGATAATTGATAACTTAACCGATTATTATAGGATTTGGACCATAATCTTGTGTTAAGTGTTTACATTATTGGGCTGTGTTCCTTTAACTTGCGAGCCAAAGAATACATAGGTTAGTTATAAGCTTCATTACCATGTTAACTTCTATCGATTATTTTAGTGAATAATGATGATGATGATGGTTTAATGAAAATGATGAATGATGTTGATTAAAGTTCAAAGAATTAAGAACACAAGAGGAATGGAATTATATAAACTTAGTTTAGGATCTAAATTAGATAAGATAAAATGGAGGAATGGTTAAGGTGTTGGTGGACGAACAAGAAGTCTCGGGTTTGAGCCCGGGCATGGGCTGCTATTTCTTTTTAAGTCATTTCCCTTTAAGGTAGTATTTTATTTAATATTATTATTATTATTATTTTTATTGTTATTGTTATTATTATTATTGTTATTATTATTATTATTACTATTATTATTATTATTATTATTATTATTATTATTATTATTATTATTATTATTATTATTATTATTATTATTATTACAACTATATTAGTGTTAAAAGAATCATTTTTAAAAAAAAGTTATTATTTTTTATTAAAGTTATTATCTAAAATTATTATTTTAAAAACTGTCATTAGTAATATTATTAGAATTATCATAAATTTTATCATAGTTAGTATTATTTTTATCATTATTATTATTAGTATTATTTTTATATCAAATGAAGATTTTCTATATAAAATATATATATATATTTAAGACATAAAACCTACCCATATTATACTTTTGTAATAAGTGTTAATTATCTATATAAAAATAATTATATCTAATTAAATTATTAATAAAATCACTAATAATATATATATATTTGTTCGATTACCATTACATGTATTAATATACATGATTGAATATAGGTTCGTGAATCCGAGGCCAACCCTGCATAGTTCAGTTTTATCATATGTATTTTTACTACAAAATACAGTATGGTGAGTTTCATTTGCTCCCTTTTTATATATATATTTTGGGCTGAGAATACATGCGCTGATTTATAAATGTTTTACGAAATAGGCACAAGTACTAAAACTAATTCTATGTGGGTTTAAACCAGAAATATACCCTTAGCTTGGTAACATTAAACTACTTGTCTATGTACGGTAGGCGCGAATCTTAAAGATAGATCTATTGGGCCTGACAAACCCCATCCTGACTATGGGATGCTTTAGTACTTCGAGGTTATTTTAAACACACCTAATCTGGTGTACTTCAGAGGGTAAAACATGAACGTTAAGGCTTGTTACCGGGTGCCTACAACTTATAGAATACTTTTATACACTTGTGAGTGTACATATATTTATAAACGGAAATCTTGTGGTCTATTAATATATTGAAATGATTGTTATGATAAACCTATGAACTCACCAACCTTTTGGTTGACACTTTTAAGCATGTTTATTCTCAGGTACGAATTAAGTCTTCCGCTGTGCATTTGCTCATTTTAAAGATATTACATGAAGTCGTTCAAGACATATAGAGGTCTGTACCTCGCAATGGAACCAGTTGTTGAAGACTTCGTCCAGGTGGATTAGGACGGGTCATCACAAGTTTGTATTCGAAATCATAGGTTATAGGTCAAACTTTGGTGAAACTTATGAAAGTGATCATTTTCCATCATAAAAACAACATTTAATGATCATTTTTCTAAAAATACTTACACTTTGAGTTAAACAATGAAATTTTTATGTGTTAACATATTCATAAGAAATATCATTTTTCCAGAACATGAACTTCCAATTCAAAGTTCAAGATGGTTTTTAATTATCCAACCCAAAACAGCCCCTGGTTGCACTCCGACGACGTAGATTCAGTTTTTAAGATGTTCTTTGTAAAACCAAGTTATATCTTGTTAGGTTAGCATATCATTATGATATATTACAGGTCTTGAAGTGTTTTAAAAGTCAAGTTAGAAGGATCTATTTAGTTTGCGAACAAGTTTGAAATCATTCAAACTATGTTCTTGTTGTTAAAATTTTATACCACAAAATAAGATAGCTATATGAATATGAATTGAATAAGATTATGAACAAGGTTACTACCTCAAGTTACTTGGACAAAGTTACTGCAAAAGATAAGAAATAATCTTGGAATCAAAGAGTGGTGGAGTTAGATCAAAAGGTTGGAAGTAAACTTCTTCAAATGGGTGGTTATTTTGATATGTTCTTGAAAGAGTTTTCTTATGGTGTTTAAGGCTTGTAATTGAAGCTAAATAATGGGAAAAATTCTTGGAGATGATCAAGTATGAAGTTAGGATTATTTTGAGAGAGAAATGAGGGTGTAGGTATGAGAAAATGGAGTGAAGAAATGGTGTTCATTTATAAAAAAGTTTTTAGTTTATAAAGAAAGAAAAGGATTCCTAATTTTGTTTTCTTACTAATAATTCATACTACTTGACAAATTCTAGTTACCTCATATATAGGGCAGTAATAATGTTGATTAGGATGTTGATTTGATGTGTATATACCAATAGTAAATACGTATAGAAGCTGGGTATGATACGGGTACATATACCCAAGATATACGTATAGAAATCTTGAGGAAACGGAACGAGAATTCAAATATAGCTATCTTTTGTGAATATACTTATATTATTTTATGTATTTAAGTCCTTAAAAAGTGATTAAATACATTATATATACGATACATGTATAAGCATTATAGATTATAAGTATATATATCAAAGAATGTTACGTATAGTTATCGTTTTGAAAACTTAAGTTAGTAGTTTCAAAATATACTTATAACTCATTGTCATTAGTACACAATGAGATGTTAAACCATTCTTAGATCATGTTAAATATATATAAATACATATATATACACAAATGTATAATTATCGTATGTTATATAGTTCGTGATATCATCTGTCATATTGGACTGTCAAACGTTGTGTAAAACTCTTTTCAAAAACACAAGTCTCAACAATTTGGATTGCTTATCATGTTGGTATGGTTTAATTTATGTAAATATTAATCTCATAAGTATAATTTGGTCGAAAAATTCCGGGTCATTACAACATCGCTTCCCAAACTACTAACCAGATTGTTCCACCATGTCAAGGCACTATCCTTGAGAGTGCAACTAGCAAAACTAACTTTGTCCTCTTCACGGACCCGACTGACCCTGAAAATAGATTCGATCTTCTCGAACCAACGAGTAAGCCCTATTGGTCCTTCCGTATCACTGAATTCTTGGGGTCGACCAGCCATAAAAGTCTTGTGGGAGCATCCCACCTGGATGTTGTTCACATTGGCGTTAACATTAGCATTTGCTGCCATAGCAGCAGCAATTCCTTCATTGATCAGGCGTTGCATACGCGCTTCAGTGGACTCTCTTGGAGGCATGATCTTCAAAATAGAACAAAACATCCGTTAGTACCAAGAATAATACTAGTGTCATAAAGGAATAGATCAAAACACGAAAAGATTAACCATCCTAAATAATAGTTAACAAACACTATGAGTAATAACATGACAGTTATGATTGTTATAGAAATAACCATCACATGCATACATATTTTATGATAACATCATACAACATACATAGCACCTAACATACATGAACATATATTACGCATAATATAACATGCCAAGAGCCACAACATCAGAAATAAAACATGATAATGATAATAGATGTCATAAAAATAACCATCCATACATAATGTAAAATATCCCATAACAAAATCTTAATAAAATCCTCGGCAAAACGCCGTACATAACCCAAAATGTATGTATAAAAAGGACATTAAGTCTGATGAAATAGATAATCAATATGAATAATCATATCACATTCGCTTAGAGCGGGTGTGATAAGCTGGTCCAGCATGAGTCTCAGCAGGATCCTCATACTTACGCAACTTCCCTTTCACAACATCCAACTCTTCCTTCAACCCACGGACAGTGCTCTCGAGAGCCTCGAACTTAGCATTAACTTCTCGATCACGCTTACGGTTCGCATCCTCAACCCTATGCTTGAAAGTGATAAAGTTACCCATGTCGGCACGGATCTCGTCCATAACTTCATTATGTGGCAAAGTGCGCAAACAATCACTAAGGGCGTTAATACGTGTCACCTCATTATAAGCCCGGTTCATATGAGTAATGGTAGAAAAATAGTAATGAACAGGATCATCGATCTCTGGTTGATTAGCATGACGTCTAGCCGGAGACGGTGGAGCAGGAGCAGCAACAGAGTTATCGCTTGAAGTAGACATCTACAAACAGCAAAACCGCAAACCACATACCAAAAAGATATGAAAGCTAATAATATAACTTATACGAAATGAAATGCATAATAATGCTATAGCAAAAAGGTCGGGCTGTAGACTAGACTCTAATGCACCCTAATAACCACGGGTTGACCACATTAAGACCGCCTAGTTCCCTACAACCAACGCTCTGATACCACATGTGACGACCCCATCAAAACACTTAACGGATCCGTCAGTTGGTCCCACAGCTTGATCGAACTTAAATGAATTAAATAAACAAAGTTGCATTCTTTTATTTCAAAAGTTTCTCAAAAAGGAAACAAACCAAAATATGTAGTTTCAAAACAACCAACCATAGTAATAAACCAAAAGTTGACACAAAACCTTGCCAACAAACCCACAAGTTTAAATTATCCAAAAATAGAATGCAAGCTTAAGTTTCATAAATTGTTTCATAAAATCTGCCCAAATGCATGCAGACTCTTCTAAACACAGCGGAAGCATCACAAAAATCAAGTACCTGTGAAAACATGCAAGTAAACTGTCAACACACAGGTTGAGTGAATTATAGGTTTAAATAATAAGTAAACTTTAGACCACAAGATTTAAAAATGTTAGAAAACATTAAACATTATTCCATTATCAATGAGCCACCTGGTAACCACTTAACCCTTTATTTACCCTTGCCAAACACAATAAAAATATACACTTGGACAGTGTATCTACAACAAATTACGAAGTACTAAACATTCCGATTATAAATTGCTAGCGCGACTAGCTCGAAATGGGGTTGTCAAACCCGATAGATCTATCCGTAGGATTCGCGTTCACCGGTAGAAACCAATAATTACAGTTACCAGACTAGGGAATATTTTTGTCCAACTCACAATGAATAATTAAATTTAACTGTTACTTGTGTCTAAACGTAAATAAAAATGCATATAATCACATCCCAAAAATATACTTTGAAAAGTATGTAAAAACGGGACTATAACTCACCTTAAAAGCAACTGAAGAAACCACACAAACAAGCGAACAGCAAATAGAGTAAAGTGATCAGGAACGATCACAACGCCGACCTATAAATAAAGCAGGTCGATATAAATAACTAACTTAGGTCAAGTCTTAGTATGATAGCTATTGTACATGTTGCAAGTAGACATAGAACAATACTCGGCAAGCATCGGTTTGACTGGAACAGCGTACGGACACATACTTTCTATTTATAGAAAGTTTCTATTTTTAGCAGGTTTCCATTTTTGGAAAGTTTCTATTTTTGAAAAGTTTCTATTTTTGAAAAGTTTCTAAATTTAGAAAGTTCTATTTTTAGAAAGTTTTTAAGTTAGGAAAGTTTCCTTATTTTAGAAAGTCAACAAAAGTCAACTGAAAGTCAAAGTCAATCGAAAGTCAACTTAAAAGTCAACCTTGGTCAAACATAGTCAACATTAATTTGAAAAGTGTACATTATAATAATAACATAAGTTATAATGTTTATTAAAGTTAAAAGTGTATAATTAAGTCATAACATAAGTTTAATTAAATAAAATGAATTATTAAAGTTAATATAAGTTGAAGTGATATAATTAATATATCATAAGTATTTAATTAATTAATTAAATATTAATCATAATATAAGTATTATTAATTAATAATAAATTTTTAAATCATATCATAAGTATTATTAATTAATAATGAATTATTAACCATATCATAAGTTTCTAATTATAATTATTAAATCATAAGTATTTAATAATTAAATTGTAATTAAATAATAATTAAGTCTTATAATAATTAAATAATTATTTAATCTTTATTATAAGTCTTATAATAATATTCTCATAAAATAAATTTAATACTTATCATAAGTATTTTCCAATAATAATAAAAGTATTATTAATCGTAAGTTAAATTAAAATGTTCATTAAATCATAAATAATAATTAAATGATATAATAAATATTTATATCATAAGTCTTAAATAATAATAATTACTTCTTTTATCATAAGTAATTAATTAATAATGAAATTCATTATTTTTATCATAAGTTTTAGAATTAATCATAAGTTTTAATTCAAAAGTTCCTCGGGTCGTATCTTGAGCCCCGGGTGTCGATTTCTGGCGAGCCTTATATGCATCTCCGCCTATTAAAACCACCCGACACGATGGTGCACTCAAGAACACACCAAGAACAGTCTACAAGTCGTGGTAATCAGCCATGACACCACTTGGACCTTCAATTTACTCAAAACCGTGTTTTAGTCATAACGGGTGAACCGTGGCTCGGATTTAGGTGACCCGAACATGAAAGTTCGTCCCACCATCAGTCCTAACACACTAACACACCCTAAAGACTCCAAGAAAGGTCACAAAGTCGGACCAAACCTGGTTCATGTCAATATCACAATTCAATCTTAACAAAATAGTAATTTGATCATATATAGGGCTCCGGGAATCGAAACGACATGAATCCGGAGTCTAAAATTAATGTCTTGATGAGAGGAACTCATCTAGATAGTTTATTTTAACTTTTATATCAGTCACAAACCCAGAATACACGAAATAGCTGTTGTACAGAATTTTATAAACTGAAAACATGCAATTATGAGTACATCTATGCATACAAACATCATTATAATAATCCACAAACATCATACTACTAAATAATCATCAAAATACAGAAAATAAATGAAAAATTGAAAATTCTAGGGTTAGGGTTTATACCCTAATCGAGAAACGTTTGATGTTATCGCGTAGAGAACGGAACGAGGAACGCGTTGGTGTTAATTAATTGATGATCCAAGCAAGCTTTTTGTTGAAGAATGATGATGATGGTGGTGAGCTAGGCGACGGCCAAAGGAGAGGGGAGAGGGAGAGGAGAGCAAAAATAGAAGATTAGGTTTTGATAAATATTGGAATTGAAATAATGAACCAAAAATAAAAATCAAGGGAGTATTACTCCCTCCCCTTGGAGTTTCGGCCGAATGAGGGGTGGGGTGGGCCCCACTTGGCCCATCTCACTTAATTGTTAAGTTACTTATGGCCCGAAAGCCCGAACGAGTCCCGAAATGCGAAAACGCACTTACGCGATTAAAAATTCGGAAAGATAACAAACGCGCGACGAAAAATAAATATAAATACACTATATAATAATATGATCTTAAAATATCATATTTAAAATATTTAGGATTTAAATGTCCCAAAAACTCGACCGTTGGTTTAAAACCAAAAAGATTCGCCGAATGGAAATCCGCGAGACGTAGAAACGTATAAATTAAAATATGAATACAAATATTCACATAACACATAATAATTAATATATATATATATATATATATATATATATATATATATATATATATATATATATATATATATATATATATATATATTATTACAAAAATAATAATATAGGTCATAGAAATGACGTGGCACACTAACAGTTAACGGTCGTTAAATAATTAACTGAAAAAGATAACGGAAAAAGTAGGGTCGTGACAGCATCAACCGAAGGAAGGATAAACCATGGCCACATAACTCCGAAATAACGAATAGTAATATCCTCGAACCTTTCTTCCTTACAAATAGTGCGAATACTACTCAATGTATCAACATTTTTGAGTTTAATAAGCACCTTATCCAATTGAGTTACTAACTGAATAAGATCAAATTCAGAAAGCTCGACCTTAGGACATACATTTTAAGCTTCTAAACCACTCTCGAAATTCTTGGAAGAAGAAGAGTTAACAGCCGCAAAAAAATGTTTAACCCTGTTTGACGTATGATTCTTCCGTTTTTGTAACATATTTCAAAGGAACGTTGATATCAGCAGACTGAGATTTCAAAGAAGCACCATAATGCGAATATGATATGTTATAAACATGTTTATTATCTTTCTCGAATCTAGAAACACATGTGTAAAGCTTGTTATTATCTACTGTGATAGTGGACGATAGTTTTGCAAAGCAATTAGCATCCGTGACGTATACGAACTGCACAAAACCAATCTTCTGCCCAGGTTTTGATCGTTTTAAAGCAACATGAGAGTTCACAACATGCCCATAGGTTTCGCAAAGTAACCATATACCTTTCATATCCACCTATTATGAAGATTTGTGATGAGAAAATTCGTAGACAAAACCCTAGGCCCAATCGACTCGTGTGGATTGTCGATCTTTTTTTGATATCCTCGTCGTTGTTTCTGATCTTATAATACCACCCATCTTCTTGTTTAAAATAAAAAGGTCTACCTCCCATTGATTGATGATGATCACCGGTACTGGAAATTCTCCGATCATATTCGAAATTCAAAATGCCGCGAAAGTCACGGAGCGTCAGTATCTTTCTCTCTCTCAATTTTATTAGATGATAGAGTTTAAAAATATTTATATTACAATGCACTTTTGTTAACATTTTGTCTTTGTTGTAGGTTTAGGCTCGTTGCCTTCTTTATTGTTCGAGTATCGACTTCTTGAGGTCATCGGCATCGATTGTTTTGCCAGTATGTTGATGGCAAACATTTGGTGGGTTAGGTCTTTTTACAAATCTTGAGTTGCTTCAGGTTGCATCTGATTATCACGAGTTCACGGCTTAAAATTCGAGTTGACGACTTAACTTATGTTGGCTTCCTCGATCTATCTTAAGCGAATTCGCGAGTTTAGATTGTCACAATTGTTTGTTTCAAATGGTTGGTTGTCAATTGTGTTTGGTGATTGTTTAGTTTGTTCAATGTAGAGTTGTTAACGTGATAGTTGAAATAGATCGGTAAAATCTAGTAGACATTTTAGGCCGAGTTATTTGTAAGCCCATTAGATTGTTTGATCTAGGGAAATTGATCAAAATACACTTTTTTAAAAAGTTTCAAACAAAATACACTTTTTTTTTTTAAAATGTCTTTTTACACCATTCAGTAGACGAGAATTCTGTCTACCACCTTTATCTGTCGTCGATACTATTTTTACAAAGTAGTCGACGGTTTTTTCGTCGACTACTCAATACAGGTGGTCTACTATATAGTCGACGAAGTTATAAGGCAGTAGACGTAACCCTGGTAGACTACCTAAAAAATATTTAAATGTTAACTTTTGTTGCTTAAATCAATAACACACATTTATTTAATATAAATTATAAAAAAAGAAACACATGTTTTCTTAAACCATAACAAGATTGTGACACATAATATCTCTAATACACATATATTAGAGTTACATAAACAATTAATCTGGATAATAACCGTCCGCATCTGTCTTTTTACGATAAATTCCCATTTTGTCAATACTTTCTTCATCGATGTATGTAAGATACAATACAATTCTCTGGCCCGTTACCTTGTGCATTTGTTTTATATTATTCCAATCTTTCTCACACATAAGAAGCCTTGCTTGGTTGTCTCTAACAGTGTCTACCTCCAAATAAAAATTGTCATTGTGCTTCCAATCAATTTTTTTTCTAAAAAATGCAAACAACTCCTTTAGACCAAAGTCACCAACATCAACATCTTCAAATGATTTTATCGACCCACCTTTGTATGATTTCCAGTCATGAGTAACAGTGCCACCGTAATAGACGTCAAATGAAACGATGCAAGGAGCCATGAAAACTAGTGATATGTGATAGAATTTGATAAATTGGAGAGAGAAAAAAATAATATATGATGTGTGTGGTAGTGAGTACAAAATGGATACGTATGGACAAGATATAAATGCTGCTCCTTTTTTAGATAAGATGATATATGGATAATATTTTTAGATATTTTAGATAAGATTTTCAGATATTTTCAGATAAGATTTTGTCACTTAGTGTAGTAGAGCAAAGTTATGCTCGACCACTATTATGGACGTGTCGAGCTATGGTCTTTGGTTACGAATGCTTTTAACGAAAGTGATCCATGTGTCAATCAAACAATGGACCAGTTAATGCCCAAATGGTCCCAAATAATGCAACCATGTGATAAATGGAATGCAATTTGGCAAAAATTAAGTCGTAGAAATAAGAGACTTGAAGGGTCACATGAATTCAAAGGTCGAGTTGAAAGACAGTACGAGCTTGAATATGGTGAAATGTTTGATTATTTTTATGTTTGGGATTATGTGAAGAAGTATACTACTTTTGAGTAGTTATTTTAATGGTTTAATTTACATTTGGTCGTTGGTTGCGATTAGTTTTGGTCGTTTGACTTTTTGTTTTGTATATTAGAAGTGTGTTTTGTATTTCCATTGCAGTCGACCATCTAATTCATTTAAATAAAACTGTATTCGAACAATAAATAACAGAAAATACAACATTTATTACACAACAAATAACACACAAGTAACACACCATTTATCCACAAAACTGCCTGCCGGGCAATCCAAGAACACCCGCCTCGAGACCGCAACCAGAATACCGAAAGAAACTCTCGTTAGCCAGAAAACCAAGCGAACCCAAAAAGAACCACCTAGAAACCCAAGCCAGTTGCAAACCAACCTACGGACAATGGAAAAACAACCGAGAGAAACCCCCAATACCCCAATTTTTTGGCGCTTAACGACCGAAGTCGCTAAGGCGGCAACAACGCAAGGATCGAACCGTACCGAACCCAACGACGAGGAAGATGGAACGAGCAGCAGTAAAAACAATGAAGTAGACACTAACAAGGCAGTAGACAGCGACAACAAGGCAGTAGACAGCGACAACAAGGCAGTAGACAGTAACAACAAGGCAGTAGACAGTCGACTACTTTGTAAATATCTGTCTACTGCTTTGTAAGGTAGTGTACCAGGGTTACGTCTACTACCTTATAACTTCGTCGACTTTATAGTAGACCACCTGTATTGAGTAGTCGACGAAAAAACCGTCGACTACTTTGTAAAAATGGTAGTCAACGACAGATAAAGGTGGTAGACAGAATTCTTGTCTACTGAATGGTGTAAAAAGACAATTTTTTTTTTAAAAAAAATGTATTTTGTTTGAAGCCTTTAAAAAAAGTGTATTTCAATCAATTTCCCTTTGATCTATTATAATACATATATGTTTATTTGAAAATAAAAGGTTACAATTAAGTTAAAATAAAAAATTGAACATAAAACAATAATATGACAACAAATTTGGATGGTGTATTGTATAGATGATGCTTCCTCCGTCTCAAATTTATATCTATTATCTTTTTTTTTTAATATCCCAAATTACAAATATATATAAAAATATTATGATAAAGTCCTTTTATGCATTTATTTTATACATGTAAGATAAAAATATAGGTAAAAAGTAAGAGATAAGATTGAAAAGTAAATAAAAATTATAAGCGATAATCATTTTTTGTTAAAGTGTTTATTTTTTTGTCTACATTTTAGAGAGAAGGAGGGAGTATTATTTAAGAAAAGTCAAATAAACAGAAAAAAAAACAAAAAAAAAAACAAAAAAATACTCGAAGAAAAAGTCATAGTGAAAAGAGAATAAAATTTGCATGAGATACTACTCGGTAGTATGGTAGTAGTACTAGTCTATAATCCACGGATGTTTCATGTTGGTACTAGACTTAACTTGTGACTAGTGACAATCTCCAGCATTAATTTGCACAACTTGTTTCCTTTTTCTATTTAAAGTCTTGAACCATATTTTCCATTTTTGGTCCAATCCAACCAAACTAGTTTCATCCTAACTATTTTCATACCCTTTTAACCTACCTCATACTCGACCACATGTTTTCTGTTTAAGTACCCGCTACTCCGTACTACTTTTCACCGCAGTAGCATTTTACCTCAAAACTATTCGTATACGAAGTATTTTTTAGACATGCTTTCTGCAGGAGAGTCAAATCTACCATAAAAAATACCGGAGAATTTAGAATTAATATTTGAAAATGATCTCATACTACTCAATTATAGTGGCGATTTTTTTTTTTCTTTCCCCAAAGAACTTAGATATTTGTATAATCGAAAAGAAACTTCATCAAAAAATCATAAAGAGTTGAACACAATACAAACTAAAAAGTAAAAACCGACGTACTAGAAACAAAACCAAAAGCAAACACTAAGCAACCATGACAGCTGCCAAAGGAGCGACCTTGATGTTGGTTTAGTGTGCACGTCATAACACAAATCTATACTACCGATTATGTATAGGCCTATGAGGTCACACACTTTAGCATTTAGACACCAATTATTATATATTGTTGATATATAATTATAACCTATCGTTCAAAAAGTATAATTTAATTAAATATGATTTAATAAAATATAAAATGCTCAATGTACCGTTGAACCACCAAATATTAAATGAGCTATTTTTTAGTTTTAAAATGATTATAAATGAATGGGCCTAATCCTTTTATAATTTTATCCATCGACAATTATGGTCACATAAATATAAATTAAGGGTTGTTGGTCATTTCATACAGTTGGCAAAAGAAAAAAGAAAAAAAACAACAATAACAATTGTTTTTTGTTAAGGGGAGTTGGAGGTGAACAAAAGGAAGGGTAAAAATGTCTAAATAATTGTTTTGGTGGTGTATAGCAAAAAGTAAAGTGGTGTACGGATCACCTCCCATAACAATTACTCCGTACAAGGGTTTCATGTTTCTTTTTGTAATATACGACATAACAAAAAAGTTTTTTGTTGTTGCTACTCTTAGCCGCAAGAAATAGAAACGAAGATTGGTTTTCGGTTACGATTTTACGGAAAAACAAACTAGAAACGAAATCAAATGGTTTTGATAAGTAAACAAAGGGACTAGCTGTCAATTTTAGTTTTCTACTTTTGATTTGTGAATAAACAACATCAAGTCAAAACTTAAGAAAAAGAAAAGGAATCCCATTGAACTTATTTGTGGTGGTTGGCAACGTTGAATTACAGAGAATAAGTTTATTACTCCTGTTATTTTATTAAGTAATACAGTACATGGTATTACTTTTTGGTTATTTACGGACTAGCATTCGATTGGTGTTGCTCGACGTGCTCTGTGGATCAACCATAAAGATATTCATACACTTTGAATATATGTTTCAACCTAGACATAGACAATTGTTTCTACCGTTCTTGCATCGCTCGCTAAAAGTACATCTAAACTCCACTTTCTGATTTATTATATTGACAATTATTAGTGGTGTAATTGGATCTTGTTGGGAACCGTTAATCGTGTGAAAGTTCTTATATTAATAAAAGATGTTTATTAATAAAATAAAAGTTGTTTATTTTCATATTCCGCTGCGTTTATAAAATTCAAAAGTACACACGGTTTTCCATCACATGAATCTTATTGACTCATATTAAAGTGGTTTTATAAATGTATTTAATGGTGTTGCTCTAGGCAATTCGAATAATATAGCTTCCATTATCGGTGACCATACATTGAAATGGTCGGCAGGTTGTGGTTCTTGTTAGAAAACGGGTTGTAACTTGATAATCTCTGATTGTTTTTTGAATCGTGAATCAATTTTCTAATTAAGTATTTTAACTATGACAAACTTTGAGTTGCACGAAATTTTAAATGAGATATGACAAAAATCAATTTAATTGTAGCTAAGAACAAATCAAATCAGAGTATCATTGAGAATGTGAAATGTCTGTTTTTCGTATCAAAGCATGATTTATTTTCATGGATGGAAAACAGCATAATTCGTTTGAAAGCGAAAGTTTACAACCCTTCATTTTGGTGGGAAACTCTGTTGACGAAAAGTCACACGTTTTAGCGGAAAAAATCGTCTGTACGGGAAACTTTTCATTAAACGTGTAGAGTAATATACCGTTTGAATTGGGCCGCTGCCCCATTGAACCCCGCAAAGGGGGCGTTGTGCCCCTTGACCCCCACAATATCCACGACAGAATCAGGTTATCTCTTACGGACGTGTATTCCACACTCTCCTAACTCATTCTTAAGTATAACTTGATTACGCATGCTTTCTAGTACATCACATTTTCCTAAAACGATTGTTGGATGGCACCAAAATTATCAGCAATTCTTTCATAGAGTTTTTGGATGTGGTTTGGTACTTGTCGTCCTTTCTGAGTGTGCAATTGGTATTCGGACATAGGGACTTTCACGGCTAAATTTTGGAGGCTTCTAGGCCTTGCTTCAATATGGAGCATTTGGCTCGCTAGATATAATTATTATTTTTTAATGACGAATTCACGTGTTGATCGAGTGTGGTAAAGAAGATAAAGTTTATGTCGTTTGAGCGGGTCGTTGATGCAATATTATGTTATCCTCATCAACTTTACGTGTGGGATTCAACCCGTGAATTTTGTTGAACGTTGCGCTTCATCACATAAGGGATTCTAATGATTCTGTGTACGTTTCTTAATGTATATATCCCTTATTGTTATTGAATTTGTGCCTATAAGTCTGAAGTATAAAGTGGTATGGTCTTGTGTTGCTGTTGTTCCGCTGCCGTCACTTCCGGCGACGGTGTTCGGATTCCGGTGGTTTCTGGATTTCTGTCTGCTTGGTGGTTAGAGTAGGATGGGTCTCACGGTTGTCTTTGTGGCTTTGTTCATCCCTCACTGTTATCGTTCCGGTTCGGGATGGGATGGCGTAGTTGCCAACGTTGTCGGCTTAGTCGACACCAGTGTTGTAAAAGTCGTCCGACTTGACCGACGCGTCGGCCGATGCGTCGTTTTTTTGGGTTCTCCGTCCCGTTTTTTCTAAAAACGACTCGAAAGACGGTCAAAGCTAAAAGTTCGGTCAAAGTTGGTCAAAAACTGTCAAAATCAGTCAAATTTTCATCAAGATCTGATATGTTTTTAGAAATTAGGTTTTGTTTTATTTTTTAGGCCACTCTTTTCTTAATGTCCTTACTGATTATGTACTCGGTAACATTAATTAAGTTTAAAGTTCGATTGTTTTTAAATTTAAGTTCTTATTTAAGAAATTTATGGTACATAATCAACTATTTTATATGTATATAAATATATATTTAAGAAATTATTAATAAAGTCAACGTTGGTCAACGACCGATGCGTCACCGACGCGTCACCGACTCGGCCGACGCGTCCTTTTTAGGTCTAGACCGATGCGTCCCCGACTCGTGACTTTTACAACCTTGGTCGACACCGAAAAATGAGGTTTTCTGTTTGACGTCTCTGAGGACTTTTCGACCGCCCGGAAGGTGGCTTTGTCTTTTGTTTGGGGATTGATTCGGTTTACCGGTCTCAGTGGGGGTTTTCTTGGGTTGTCCGGTGGATGGAGTTGCTTGGTTAGTTATGGGTCGTGTGCTGCTCTTCGGGTCGGGGTGGTGTGATGGTTGGACAGGGGCTTTCCTGGGGTTTGCCGGGCTCGGGAAGTGTATTTTGATAGTTTTGGAGTCTTGCAGCGGTACAGGGACGCGGGGCAGCTGGTTGGTTCTTATAGCTGCTTTCGCTTCTTCAAGATGTTGGGACCTTCGGTTCTCAATTATATTTTCAATTGTAATTGTCAATGTATGTATGTAGTCAATGTTCGATCACGAACAACAGATCATCAGATCTGTTTAATTTGTACCTATAACTATGCTGCTTGTTTCGATCTATTAATATATATATATATATATATATATATATATATATATATATATATATATATATTTTCGCCGAAAAAAAATAAATAAATAAATATTTTGTAGGTGTCTTGAGTTGTAAATGGGCATAGTTACCGTTTTGTTGGTTGAATTTCCTTTTATTTTGTATAGTCTGTTTATTGCAAAAAATAAATAAATAAATAAATAAAATGGTGTAATATACATACTTGGTAGTAATTTTGTAATTTCTTTAATTTACTTAGTTGTGTTACAATACAATATTCGGACATACATAGAGTCGTCGCTCCTCAAACAAACTCGGTTTAAGTAAAGTTACCCTGTTAGTGAGTTTAATGCAATTTTGAAACTACATTCGTTAAGCAAGTTAATTTAACTTCGACTCCCACACAAGGTTAGATGCTATTCGACCCTACAACTAATCATTCATGTCTAAATAACATGTATAATGGACTTAAGGAATGCTTTCACCAGGAGAAATGAAGAAGAATGTAGGACATTTGAAGAAGAAGCAATGGTTTATGGTATTTATATTAATTTATTATTATTATTTTTATTATTATTTTTTTTTTTTTTGCTTTGGGCAATTTTTTAAGACGCTGGACCACTTTTTTGGGTGATTTCTAAACCCTGGCATAAACTTTTTTTAAAATAATAAAATTTTACAGTAGTAATTATTTAGGTAAATTAGTTATTTAGTTGTTTAATTATTTATTTATTTAATCATTAAAAACAAACTTACTAATACCATGATTTATCTACTTCTCATTCCCTCTCATTTTTTTTTTTTAACATCAAGAACTTTTATTAAGGTTTCTAGCAAGTAATTAGAAGCAAAACAAACAACACTATTATAATTGCTTAATTAGCCAATTGTTCTAAGATAATTGATCTTTACATCTACTAGATAACCAATTGTAAGAAAAGTATCTAATAGAATAGAATAAATCTTCCTTTTTCGCCCGATTCTCCGTAAAACCACTCCATTTCGAAAATTCCAAATGACCCAAAACATTGAAGCCACAATGGAATGCAATCGATTCTTGACCACTCCATTCCCTCTCAATTTACTATGTTAGACACTGAAGATTGACGGGTGATCTAGATTTTTTTATTTTTTTTTTAACCTTCAAAATCGATTATGTATATATAACATATATTAACAAATAAGCATTTTTATCTATATAGAACAAAAATATAAGATAAAAATTATGTTACTCTCAAATTCAAGTCAAAACCATATAATTACTACCATGTAATTACTGAGTTATTATTGATTAAAATTTATGAATTATTAATTAAAATCTATGAATAAATATGGCGAAAATATTAAACTCACTGTAAAAGTAAGACTCTTGTTAACCATGCATGTGACGTCATAGACAGATGATGTACTTTTTGATCAGAAAGTGAAATCTTCGTGTAATGTGGCAAAGTTAGTTTTTGACCTTCATTAATTCTTGTGTTAGATTTTTGTGTCAAATTTTTGTAGGGTGCACCGATTTTTGGTTATATTTTTTTCTTTTAAACAAATATAATTAAAAAATACATTACATAAAATAAAAATATATATTAAATATAAAAAAAAGACATAAATTATTTTTTATTAAAATTCAACAATAAATAAAATTTAAAGATTGCATAAAATTTAACGATTACGTAATTTTATAAATACGTATAAAATAAACTAAATATATTAAAATAGAGATTACATAACAATAACTAATACATAGTTCGAAATGGCGAAGGGATGTTTCAAATATGCTCTCGGAATGTAACCTCGAACTCTTGAAATACAAGGGTCGGACTCGGCGTCGAACTCTTCTTCTAATTGTTGAATAATACGGATACTTTCTAATCGAATTCGGAATTAAGTAAATATGATCCCTTATATGAATATTGAAACTAAAATTAGAATGTATAAAAAAAAGAGAAAATAAATATTTTGGTGTGTAAAAATGAGAAGTGATAAGATGTATAAATAGTTAAAAGAAAAATTAGAAAATAGGGTCAGGTATAAAGATGTGGTTAAACGGTTAGATTGCAAGGACCAATCAAAACGTGCCACGTCCCCTGGCCTATTTTTCCGTTAATCCCTCAACTGTCGCTTCTTTCTCGTCACCTCTAACGCTCCGTTAATGACGTCAGGAAGCGTCAAATTTTGCCAACTCAGTTGACGCTTGCCATCTAACGCCACGTGAATAAGAGTCCAATTGTGATAGCTTCATAACGATGCACTACATGCAGGGGCGGATCTATCATACGTTGAGTGGTAGCACAGGACACCAGTGAAATACACGAAGTAGTGGGGAAAAAACTAGGTTTTTAACTAGTGACACCAGTGAACATCGACGGATCTAGCTTAGGGCAACCGGAGTGAGTGCCCCTAACGGTTAAATTTTTATTTATATGAAATTTTATGCATTTTTATAGAAGAAATTGGTTAAAAGATGTATGAGTTTGAAGGTACATGGTGAAAGATGCAGGAGTTTGAAGGAAGGAACATTTGAAGAAGATGATAACATGTGGTAATGAAAAAGCCACGTGATGCAAGATAAATAAGTATGTGAGTGATTGACCCATTAGTACTATACAGAGTTTATTACTCCTATTTTCTTTTTAATTTTATTTCTCACTTAGAGTCTTAGAAACCCGACATGACCTTTAATTTAATTTAATCAGTCACATACTTCCTCCGTTATTGTTCAGTATTTTTTTTACTATGTTTCAAATTAATGGTTTAATACTAAAAATGAAATAAAATAACGTGATAAATTTCTTATGTGCCCCTACTTTATACATGTAAGACAAAAAAAAAATAGATAAAAAGTAAAAGGTAAAACTGGAAAGTTAACAAAAAAATTCACTGTGTAAGTACTTTTTCTTAGACTTTGTATTTTTTGTACGGAGTAGTAATAAAGGAGTATATGTTCATTCATTTTACAGAGTATATCATATAAGAAAAACGATTTTACTAATGTGTTACTCCCTCATTAGTCAATCCCATGAAAAATGATTTTACTAATGTGTTACTCCCTAATTAGTCAATCCCATGTATGTTGAAAGTGGAAAATTAATTTGGAAAATCTCAAAAAGGTATACTAAACAGTAATTTAGGGACAAAAAAACGTAATATTTTTATGTAATTATTTAAAAAAAGTATAGTAAAATTTTGGCTCCCATAAAAAAAATAAAACAAATCTGGATCCGTTATTAAAATAAGTCATCTAGTAAAAAATTTCTAAATTTTTAACCGGTGACACCAGTGACTACCATTCCTAGATCCGCCACTGACTACATGATCAAGATACTTTATTGTGAAATTAATTATACACGATTCAAAAATTCATTAAGAGTATGATTACACCTGTTGCCATATCAACTAACCACAAAAGACTGATGTGACCTCAAAATCGTTTGTACTAAGTGAACTCAAAAATTTTAACCTATCAAATCTTATACTCCCTAAGAAAATACTACTGTACACTATATGTAAGGTAGAACACGTAATAGTAAAATGATACGTTAGATAGTAGTCACGGACTTTGGTGTTTGTGTGAAGCGAAAATGAAAGGTGTATGTTGATTGAGGTACACTACGACTGCTAAAATGCATGAGTGTGACATACCAGTAGCTTTTTAGTAAAGTACATAGTACCCTAACCTAATGCCTATTTTCTACTTTTCCAATGTTCTTGGTGTATGTATTTACGTATGGTGACGATATGTACACAACCTAAAATTATTATGTACACAACTATGATGTTTTACAGTGTTGTACAGTACAACACTGTAAAGCAATAAGGTTGTGTACATGACAATTTTGAGTTGTGTACATATCACTTCCCATTTACGTATGACTTTGTTTAAACCATTTTTAACCGTAACCTTTTATTTATTTATCTATTTTTAAGGCGAAAAATTGATTTGTATTAACTGGAAAGATCTTCATCAAAACAATGAAGATACGATACAAGTTACAATGACGGAGTCAAGCTCGATCGCCAAAAACAATACAAAATGATGATACGAATGGAAGAGAAGCATAGCTTAAAAACATAATAGGTGTGGATTGTGTTCCCATACGTGCGAGTGAACGCCGTTGCAAAGTTTAAGATTGGTAGCCCAAAGGAAAGTCGTTAACTTGATATTGCAGCGGACCAAGACCGAACGGCACGTTAACTTTTCGTTGAAAATAAAGTCATTTCTTGCCAACAAAATTGCCCAAATTGTAGCGGGACCGATCAATTTTCAAAATTTTGAGGCCTTAATACCCATTCCGAAAAACCATTCAAAAGAAAAATCTTCAATTGAGCCCGGAATAATCCAATTTAGATTTCACCATCTAAATAACTCCGCCCAAACTTTAAACGACCACTTACAATGAAGCAAAATATGGTTGACACATTCGATTTCATCTAAGCACCAAACACACAAATTCAATTGGGATGAAGGTAAGATGTGTCTTCTAAAGAGAATGTCTTTAACGGGAATACTATTGCGAAGTGCAAGCCAATGGAACAACATAACTTTAAACAGCACATTGTTACCCCAAACAATGAGGTGTAGTAATTAAAAGTGCATTATATTGTTTTACTCTGATGGGTCAAATGTCATCTTGTGACTAGACATGCTAATCGATCAGATATGGATCGGGTGACGCCGTATCTATATTTATTTAGTTTTTTATTCATCTATATCCATATCCGTTTAAATTCAATTCATCCATCTATATCCATATCTAGTAGATTATACGAGTTAATGGACGGACATTCATTGAATGTTCAAAAAATGTTATAATATTTTTTTCTTGTGTGATAAAAATAAAACGTAATATAACTAAAATACATTTAATGTGACTTAATTAGAATATATCAAAAATAAAGTGTATTTTTTTGTTGAAGATATAACATAATTTGTGAAATATACTATTACAGTATTTAAGCATAAATAATGACAATATATGTGTATTTCATATGTTTATTTTATGAAATATACGTGTGTTGGAAAGTTATCCCATATCGGCCATGCCGCCATGGACAAAACATATGTGTGCTTATAAGTCTAAGGGGAAGTCCCTCTATCACCAATTAGTTTTAGAAAAGGATGGACTCTTGGACTTATGTGTTGTGCATGTTGTTGGGATATACGATTTATCAATTCTGTCATGGTATCAGAGCTTAGGTAAGCGGTTTTACAAAGCGAGTCTGAGTCAGACTCCTATGTGTGTGCCGCCGTCGCTACAAAGAGATTGAGCCATGCCTCTATCATGTTGCCATCTGTACAACCGTTCCACGCCTCGATGTGAGGGGGCGTGTTGGGAAGTTATCCCGCATCGGCCATGAGACAAAACATATGTGCGCTTATAAGTCTAAGGGGAAGTTCCTCTATCACCAATTGGTTTTAGAAAATGATGGACTCTTGGACTTATGTGTTGTGCATGTTGTTTGGATATACGATTTATTAATTCTGTCAACGTGTTTATTATAATATATCATTAAGTTAATTCATTATATGATTGTAAACACAATGTATATGTAATGGTAAATGAAATTGTAATAATAAATGTGTTTGTAAATATCTATATGTAAGTATTTATATATGTATTTCGGGTGATAATAGATATATTCATGGATGAAACTTTTCATCCATATCCATATCCATTTAGTATCATCCATGTCCGTATTCATATCCATTTATATAATCCATATCCATCATGAATCGAGTGGATCGGATGAATATTCACTAGATCGGGTGCTCATTGACATCCCTACCTATGACCTTGTTTAATGGAAAATATCAAGTTTTGATGTCAAGCTCAAACGTTTTGTTTTTTTTCTTCTCTTAGTTAAATTTTATATTTACTTAATATAGTCTCTCCTCGCCCAATTCTAATGTCCACTATTTTTTTCGTCGTTTAAAATTATTTGTACATTTTCATAAATACCTCAGAATAATGTTGTATAGTTCTTTAGTGCACCTATTTTATACATAAAAGACAAAATGATAAGTAAAAAGTAAAAGGAAAAACTGAAAAATTAACAAATATTATTTAATCCGTTTTTCTTAAATTGAGTATTTTTTATCTTGAGACAATAGATTTATATTATATAATTAAATTAAAAACACATAAATCAAAATTTATAAAGTAGAATGACAAAAATTTTATTGCTAGTTACTCTCTAAATATATTACAATTATATCAATAGAATATATAGTTTTACTATTCACAACCTTTTTTATTCTAAAAAGGACATTTTCGTAATTTAACACCACCCCTATTTACTTAGTGCCTGTTCTCCAGATTTACCAGAAGCTTCTGGCACCTATACGTTTCTACCTTCTTCACCACAATCGCTATTCGATGCGTCCCATTTCTCACACAGCCACCAACGACCCAGCTTCATCACCGCCATCCTCGTCGGCCGAACCACCGGCATCTTCATCGCCTATTATCCACTCCGTCATAACCGCCATCATCATCACCGTACCACTCCATCACAACCACCATCTTCGTTTCAGCCGTGAGTATCACGCTTTTGTTACGATTTTGTGAAAGCTAGGGTTTCAAGATTTGCCGATGATAACGATCGGCGAATGATTTGATACTTTCAAGATTTTTCACGCCGCCCATACGACATCAATTTTGTTAGTCCAGCACCAACATCTTCGCTTTGGTAATAATTCTGATTTTCTTGATTTTGATTAATATATTGTTTTGTGTTTCCTTAAATTGATGAATTTTATTGTTTTGCTAAATTGTTGGTGTATGTATTATGAAATTATTGGTGATCTGGATTTTTTATAAGTATCTTTTCGATTTGTTGCACATCGATTATCTTTGTATTTATAAATTTTTGGTTTATGTGTGTATTTTTAGCCTTTTCAATCGAATCTGTTAATATTATTTGAAACCAACAAAAAATTGGACACCTCTGCTAAATAAAGTTCATAAATGATGGAATATTGCTTGGTTTGGTGATGGAGGTTGGTTTCCAAGACGTTATAAAAAAATTGGGGACAACTGCAAAATCAAGTTCATGACTGATGGAAATTTGCTTCGACAATTGCAGGTTTTTGTTACCGAAATTGTTTTTCTCTTATTGTAGTAATGAGTTGAAAGATCTTGCTTCGAGAAATAAAGATTTTTGTTGCCTCCAGCTCCTTGGGATAGTAAGGTACAAATTAAAAGACACGTGTTACCTGCTTTCGTTATTGTTATTTGGTGGTGGTGTTGTCTATTTCTTCATATGTAGCCTGATGTTTCTTATTCGTTTTTCATATTGCAGGTTTCCCATCGTCATTGTTAAGTAAGTTTTCCTTATGCTTATAGTTTTCTCTCTTATTTTATTATGTTGTTTTTTACGATATTGCTTTCTTGGTTATGTGATATACGAAAGTTTAAGTGACAGGTTTAAAATTAGTTATTCTATGTGTGTTAGTGGTATTTAGCATATATTAGTACTGATCATGCATATTTTTACCATTGGGTTTAACATGCCTGCTCAATGCGTTAGTGGGGTTTAAGGATCTTAGAACAAGGCTCTCTGGTCCGGCTACCGTGAATAACCCTGGCCGACATGATGATGTCGGCGGGGTGACCAAGTGATTAAGTCCACCTTCGATAGCGGTTGCTGATCGGAAGGCCCCAAATAAGGTTGTAGGTGCTAGCTTAATGAAGAACTAACCTGTTAACCTTGAAGAGACGAAGAATGATGCTCAATTACGTAAGGTGTGTGGCAGATGGTAGTTACGTAATGTGACGACGTTTAGAATGATAGTTAGGGTTTGTATATATAGGCAAACCCTAATTCTAGAACCATCCGAGATAATGGCAATCCTTTCCATAACAAACTCCCCCGAATCACGGATGTAATTATGGAAAAGATATTTACTTGATAGCCAAGTAATCGATGTTCCGGGAACAAAGGCATTAGATACGAATCCGTATACCGCATAATGCACATGAGCACACGTATACGCACCCTAGAGGGTGCCCGCATAGATTTGCAGGTGCGCATGCGGATTACAGTATCATTATGTCCCCCCAGTTTGATGTTATATGGCGCAAGACATATGACATCAAACTATTAAGCGGAAAAAACAAGAAAACGGCTAGCATTCAATGTTCCGCGTGCGTTTCGAGGTCATTTAATGCCTGTCACTATCGCAGAAGACCATTCGGCTGATAAGACGTAAAGTGGCAGTTGGCAGGCGCGTATCAGCCACGCGCTCATAGGTAACCATACCCAACTGACATCCACGCGCGCATTTAAAATGTCACCCGTTGATCGCGTAACACGTGTACAGCCATGATCAACGCATTCCACCCCATGACTCCAAATCGTCACGATAAATAGCCCCAATTCACACACATTTCCATTTTTCTGCTCCAAGCTTCCCCAATACGCTGCTGTATTCAATTTCGATCAAATCCTAAATATTCCGGCCACCGTCTAAAGGTTAGTAATTCTCCAACCACTCTATAGAAAATGACTAAAGCTAACGAGACCTATGTAGATAGTGTTAGATCGGTTATAGAGCAGAAACACATTGATTACTTAGTCAAACAATACCCACCGTTAGCAAAGTACAATCCGGTGCCACCCCTGTCTAATCAGCGTGCTCACGAGCCACCGGAGAAGAAGGTGGCCATCTACGAACATGCGTTCAAGCTCGGCAACTTTAGGGTTCCCCCCTTTGACTTCTTCCTAGGCGTACTAGACCACTTCAGGGTGGGATTAGGGCAGTTACACCCGTATGCCATAGGTAAAATAGTACTGTTTGAGATGTGGTGCATCGCACTCAACAAGGTACCGCTGGTTAAAGTTTTCTGTCATCTATACCGCTTAGCCAATCACCACAAATCCTGGTTAACCTTCTTCGCCCGACAAAATTTCACAAAAACCCCAAAGTCGAATGAGGGTAACTGGAAAGAAACTTTCTTTTACATTGACCAAACTGTAGTTGGTACCAATTTTTCGCAAACGCTTATATGGTGCGAGAAGGTGGAGAAGGATGTGAACAAAACCCCGGTCCTTGATGATGAGGAAACAAAACTATTGGCGGAGTGCGCTAACGCACAGCTGGTGCACCGGTCATACGGGAACGTAATGTTGCGGTTAGGGAAGATCTTCGCACACTGGCCATGGGAAGATGTGCGTCCAGCCATAGTCGGACCGGATGGAAAGGGTAGGAATAGTATAATCACGTACTAATATAACAGAGTGCTATTTTATATGTGCTAACACATGCGTGCATGTTTTGCAGAGATGAAGATGAAGAAAGTACTGACTGCGGAGGAGATTTCAGGCATCGCCTTCCACAAGCAGAATGTGAACCAGCAGATAGAGTAGGAGAAAACTGGCGAGAATGCACCTGCCACCTCCGGTAACAAGCGCAAGGCCGCTGAAGCCTCCCAATCCCAACAGAAGAAGAAGAAACTCACTCCCAAACAGAGGGAGGATAAGCGGAACGACAACTTCGTTCCCATCGAACCCCGTTCTGCGGATCTACCTCCCCCATCTGGTAAGAGTTCTCCTTTCGCGCATACCGCATACTTAAGTTTGCATTTATCTAACCATACTGATAGTGCTCCAAATGATCATATATTTAGTCGCAATATCCTTCCAATATGTAATATTTTTAGTTGTAATTATTCTATTTTTAAGTTGTAATCGTTTAAATAAATAAATGCGAAGACGAAGCACGAAGATTAAAGAATTGAAGAAAAAGCGTCCTAAAAATGGAAAAGGGTCCTTAAAGCCATAGTGCACTCAAAAGCGTCCCAAAAATTGAGTTAAAAGACTTGCGCGGATTTTGGGAGTTAAGGAAAATAATTTTTTGTGCAAATTACAAATTGCAAAACGCAAAGTACAAGATATTAAATAGTACGAAAGGACGTTCGAAAATCCGGAACCGGGACCTGAGCCAACTATCAACGCCCGACTCAACGGACCAAAAATTACAAGTCTACTATGCATAAGAATATAATATAATATTTAAATAATTATATAAATTATTTATATATTATATATATTTAAATAATACGTCGACAAAGAAGAAAACAAAGCAATGTGGCTGGATCCAGCTGGCCATGCGATCGCATGGCCTGCGATCGCATGGGGCCAAAACTCAGGCCACATCTATAAATACCAGACTTCTGATCGAGTAAAAAAACACCAAAAATATATATTACTCCCTCTGTTTAAGTATATTATATATATATATATATATATATATATATATATATATATATATATATATATATATATATATATATATATATATATATATATAATATATAGTATTGGTTAGTTTTATATTAGATTAGTTTGGGTAATGTAAATGTTATTTTACGGGTTTTGAAGTCGAAGCTCTGTCCATGTAACACTACGCAATAAATAATCAATGTAAGCTATGTTCTCCTTTTTAAATTAATGTCTCGTACTTAAGTTATTATTATGCTTATTTGAGCCGAAGTAATTGTGATGTTGGGCTAAATATTAAGATGGGGTAATTGGGCTTTGGACCATAATTGGGGTTTGGACAAAAGAACGACACTTGTGGAAATTAGACTATGGGCTATTAATGAGCTTTATATTAAATTAACGATATCTCATTAATTTAATATAAAGGTTACAATTTGACGTATCTATATATAACCACATACGCTTAATTGGATACGATGGGCGGGATATTTATAAATACAAATTATTGTTCATTTAACCGGACATGGGAATGAATTAATAGTTAATAGACTTATTAAAACAGGGGTGAATTATGTACAAGGACACTTGGCATAATTGTTAACAAAGTATTAAAACATTGGGTTACACGCAGTCGATATCCTGGTGTAATTATTAAACAAAGTATTAAGACCTTGTTACAGTTCGAATCCCCAATTAGTTGGAATATTTGACTTCGGGTATAAGGTTAAATTTGAGGAGCATTTTATAATTATGACCGATGAACTATTATGGACAAAAACCAGATAGGTTTCAAATACATCCAGGACAAAGGACAATTAACCCAGGATAATAAATTATAATTAAAACGTCAAACATCATGATTACAGAAGTTTAAATAAGCATAATACTTTTATCTTATTTCTTATCGCATTTTATTTTACGCACTTAGATTATCGTCATTTATATTTTGCATTAGGTTTTAATTGTGACTTAAAATATAAAATCGACAAACCGGTCATTAAACGGTAAACCCCCTTTTATATATTATTAATATATATAATATATTTTGTACAAATATAATTGTTTAAAAATATAGTGTAAAATAAGCCAGCTCCCTGTGAAACGAACCAGACTTACTAAAAACTATACTACTCGACGATTAGGTACACTGCCTATAGTGTTGTAGCAAGGTTTAGGTATATCCCATTTATAAATAAATAATTAAAACTTGTGTAAATTGTAACGTATTTCGTAGTAAAAAATAATAATAGTATTTTCGTATACACTTCGCACGACATCACATACGGTATAATACGCAGAGCATGCTGAAGAGACGCATCACACCCCACCACGGGTCAATCCGGACCTTGAAGCTACCGCCGAGTCAAAGGACAAGACGATACACCTGGACTCCGAGTCTACACCAACCCCGCCACACGGTAGCTTCCGATTGGTGAATCTGGCACAGCTCACCCATCCGTCGGCGGAAAACGCCACAGAGCAATCCGCCTTCCTCCAACAAATCCTCCCGGCTGAGTTTCACAATTAACTAGCCGCACTGCCTTTTAATCAGGCGCTCAACGCCTTCGTTCAAAACGGCCTCGTCTTTTTTGGCATGGTTGCGGATCAAGCCCGCCGTTCCACTAACTTGTATCAAGTGGCCGTGCGGAAAGAGACATAATTAGGGCTGCTGCAAGCGGGAGTTGAGCAGGTTAAGAAAGACAGGGACGCCGCAGAAGAAGCGCACAAGGCGGTAGAGTTAACTGCGGCGGAAACCAAAACCGCATTGATTGAAGAGAGAAAGAAAAACCGCGAGCTGGTTGGGGCGGTTGACCTGTCCAAAGGGGAGACTGAGCGTCTGCGGGTTTAGCTGGAAAAGGTTACTAGGGAGAAGGATGACGCGGTGACTGGCCGCGAGCTAGCGGAGGCGGACTTGACAAAACTTCGCACCGCACTTCCTACCATTGCTCAGAAGGTGATGGATTCCGGGCCCGTGTCCGACAAGTTCAACGCCTATGTTGACGCGGTTAAAGACCACGAAATCAACAAGGCAGTGCTAGAGGTGATCCAAGCCTGCGGGCTCACACCGCCGTACCCCGACGTCGTGCAGAAAAAGTTGAAGGAGGGTACGGCTGCGGTGCTCATGGAAGCAGAAGAAGCCATCACTGCCATACCAATCCCCCTAATTAATGCGTTTGCGGCAGACCCGAACATGTCGATTGACGGGTTCCTCAAAGAGTATTATTAGGTTGTTGTAATAGTTTGCGCCGTAAGTCCTATGCTTAGACAGGCAATTGTAAATACAATTTTTGAGCCTTAAGTCCCGTGATGGGCAGGCGCTTTAAACAATTACCATTTGTAATAACTTTATGTATATATTATCGTGTCATGCGTAGTGTATTAATTTGTTTATATATCGCGAATCAAAACAAAGAATTAACCGCATGCCCATGCGCAAAGTTAACCAAAACTTATGCGTATGATCAGGTACTGCGTAAAATAAACCAATACTTTAGCAATTTTACCTTGAACAACTTAGTATCAGATTCATGTGCAACGTTTTCTGGATCAGCTTGAACACTTGACATTATGAAAATAACTGCAAAAACAATTCAAATTAGCACAGAGTATCCAAGACTTATTAGACACCACATGGTGGTCCTAACAAAATATATTACATCATTCAGTCTATGAGATCAAGATCACAATTACATGTCCGAAGTATGATTATTACAGACATAGAATAGTGTATCAATGCTAACAGACTAACATCATCAAATTACATATAGTAAGCAACGCAACTAAAAACAAACCAATGCTTTTATGCTTAAGAGTTCCACACGTAAACCAATGCGATAGTAATTACGCACAAGCAAACCAATGCTTGTATTTTTAAGTCGACTTGGCAGCCATCTAGTCTGCGTGGCACTTGGCTAGGGGAAAACCAATTCCCTTCGCCTGCCGTTAATGTCTAGCCTTGTAACCAAACAGGCTTCTGCCGCACGGGGGCTAGAGGACACCCCTTAAGTAGGCAGGAACCGCATACAAAAAGAAATAAACAATAAAAGTATGCGCGAGTAAATATTCAATTGGCATTAATCATGAATACAACCGCAACACATCCAAACAGACGGAAAATACATAGAAAAAATAATGCGCTAAAATAAATTGGAGTGATCAAGTCCATCCAGCTACATATAACATTTTTTCAATAATGTCGCGTGTCAAGTGCGTTTCACCGGTTTTCCATCTAATGTCTCGAGATGGTATGCCCCGGTGTTGCTTGCTTTTGCTACCCTATACGGACCTTCCCAGCAGGGGTCCAATTTCCCAGTATCCTCCGCATGACTTGCGTCATTCTGACGCCAAACTAAGTCCCCGCACTTATAAGAGCGTGAACGCACACGCTGATTGTAGTACTTTGCAATTTCTGCTTGTTATTGGCTTCGCATACCACCGCAGAGAGTTTGCGTTCTTCAAGCAGATTAAGATTTCCCCACAAAGCTTCTGAGTTATTTTGTTCGTCAAAATTCCGTATGCGGAACGTTGGTACCTCAATCTCTGAGGGCACAATAGCTTCTGACCCGTAAACCAAACTGAACGGAGTTTCGCCAGTGCTTGCTTTCGGTGTTGTTCTATGTGCCCACAAAACTTTTGGTAGTTCATCCACCCAACCAACTCTGCCATGGCCCAATCTAGCTTTGATTTCGGCTACTATATCCCGGTTGGTGACTTCGCACTGGCCATTCGCCTGCGGATGCGCAACAGAAGTAAAAGTTTGCTTAATATTAAGCTCTGCGCACCAACTACGAAAAGGATTCCCCGCAAACTATGTACTGTTATCACTAACGATTTCGTTTGGTATGCCGAATCGACAAACAATGTCTTCCCATACAAAGTTTCGCACCCTTTTTCCCGAAATTGTTGCCAGCGGTCGCGCTTCAACCCACTTCGTGAAATAATCGATTGCAACAATCAAGAATTTGATGTTTCCTGCGTGTGCAGAGTATGCGTAAGATACTGACGTAAATAGCATATGGTATAAAATAAATGATAATATTACCTCGGCCTTTTGGAAATGGTCCGACTATGTCAATTGCCCATTTGCAGAATGGCCATGGTGAGGAGACTGGTATCATTGGATGCGCAGGTGCCCTGCTGATAGGTGCATGTATTTGGCAGGATTCGCATTGCTTAACTATTCGCGTAGTATCTGCGTACATTGTGGGCCAATAATAACCTAGCCGCATAATTTTTGACACAATAGACCTGTGCCCCGAATGAAGAGCACATGCACCCTCATGCACCACGCGTATAACCTCCTCTGCCTCTTTCAGACCAATACATCTTAAGTGCGGCCCTAAATAATTTTTTCGATATAGGACATCACCCTCAAGGGCATACAATGGTGCCTTGATGCGGACATTCTTCGCATCAACGGAATCCGCAGGTGATGTGCCGTCCCGCAGGAAAGTAATAATAGGTGTCATCCATGTTGAGCTGGATTCCTCAACAGGTGCTACCAAAGGCATCATAACAATGGATTTCGCAAGCAGTTCTTCTATAAGAACTTTCTTCCCCAGATGATCAAAAGCCAAAGCAGCCAATTTGCTAAGCGCATCCGCTTTCTTATTTTGCCCCCGTATCACGTGGGAGATTTGAAAAGCTTCGAATTAGTCAGCGAGGTTATGAACAAGCGATAAATATTGCTACATGGCAATGTCGTGCGCTTCAAAGTCCCCGCTGACTTGACTACATACCAGCTTTGAATCCACATAAGCGTGCAGGATTTTAACATTCAACTTATGCGCAATGCGCATACCCCCTAACAGAGCCTCATATTCTGCTTCGTTGTTCGTAACGGCGAAATTAAACCGTAGCGCATATGTATGCTCTTCGCCTTTTGGACCAGTTAAAATTACACCCGCACCCGCGCCAGCTGCGCTGCAGGCACCATCGGTATATAACTCCCATGGTGACAGAGTTGGTGCATGCGTATCTTGATGTTCTGCTGATGCCTCAACATCCGCAGGTAACTCTGCGAGGTAATCCGCAAGTATTTGACCCTTAACCGCGCTTCGCGAAGAAAAAATTATTTCATGCTCCCCTAACTCAACAGCCCATTTAGCCATTCGGCCAGAGATTTCAGGTTTATAAAGTACCTGAAACATAATATGATTGTGTTAGTCAATGCAGTATTCCCGGTCATTGCCGCAAATTAGGTTTTTACCAACCTGCTTGATTGGCTGATCAGTTAGAACCACAACTGGGTGTGCTTGAAAATATCGGCGCAAACGCCGCGCCGTGTGGACTAGCGCATACACTAGATTTTCTATTGGTGCATAGTTTACTTCGCTTGCTATCAGCGTCTTGCTTACAAAGTAGACCGGCATTTACGTCTGAGAAAACCTCAGCATTAATTGTATACGAAATAAATAATTCACTAGTAAAAGGGAATGGATTACCTTTCCGCGATCTGCGATAAGAACCGAGCTGATTGCTTCTTTTGATGCCGCAAGGTACAGCGTAAGCGTTTCTCCTGTTACTGGCACGGTGAGTGTTGGTAATTCAGCGAGCACCTTCTTCATCTCCTGAAAGGCTGATTCCGCCTCCTGAGTCCATACAAAGTCTTTTTTCTTTAAGCAATTCTTCAAAGTATTGAAGAATGGCAATTGTCACTCTGCGGCCTTCGACAAAAACCGTGTGATCGCCGCAAGCTTCCCGGTTAGACTCTGCACGTCTTTCTTTGTTTTCGGAGATGGCAAACTATCAATGGCTTCAATCTTTTTGGGATTTGCCTTGATTCCCCGCGCTGTCACCACATGCCCTAGAAACTTGCCTTCCTCTTCCCCAAAACTACATTTGAGCGGGTTAAGCTTCATGTTTATTCTGCGTAGAGACGCAAACGTTTCTAGGATGTCCGCGAGCATTTCTTCTTCAGTGTTGCTCTTAATTACCAAGTCGTCAATGTACGCTTCAAGATTCCTACCAATTTGGTGTTTGAATGCCGCATCAATTACGCGCTGATAGGTTGCGCCTGCGTTTTTTAATCCGAAGGGCATCTTCTTATAACAGTAGATACCTTGCGGCGTATCAAAGGCAGTTTTGTCCTCATCTTCCGCAGCCATTAAGATTTGGTGATAACCCTTGTATGCATCTGGAAAACACTTGTACCGAAAACCTGACAGTGATTCCACCTTGAAATCTATCTTCGGGAGAGGATAGTTGTCCTTGGGACATGCTTTATTAATATCCTTAAAATCAACACACATCCGCCAGTTACCGTCAACCTTTTTCACCAACACAGGATTAGCAACCCATGTCTGATAGCGCACTTCCCGCAGAATGTTTGCTTTGACTAGGTTATCTACTTCTGCGCACAACCAATCACTGCGTTCAAGAGCCATATGCCGCTTCTTTTGCCTAACGGGCGTGAGTGATGGATTAACATTCAATTTATGTTCCGCAATATCTCGTGGAACCCCAGTCATGTCTGATTCGCGCCACGCGAAAACATCTGCGTTTGCGGATAATATTCCATGTAGCTTAGCCTTGGTTTCAGCTGACAAACCTGCGCCGATTTTAATTCGCTTATCCGGATGTAAACGATTCGCTATGACCGCACAGTTTGCGAGTTGTTCCCCCACGCTGGGAGTGCTTATAGGCACAACTAAGCCACACAACTCGGTTGTTTGATGTGACGCAATCGTGGCAACGCCTCCCACTGTAGGAAACCTAATCAAGCCATGCACCACGGATGGTATAATGTTAAAACGCCATATGAAGTTTCTTCCTAGCAGCGCGTTATAACGCGAAGTCGATCGGACCACATAAAAATCAACCATCTCATGTCTGACCATCTGTGGATTCCTGTCATCCGCAAGCTCTACCATCAGCTCTATCCACTCTATCGGCCATGAGCTTTCTCTGGAGAACCCAGATAACGTAACATCAGACTGGCGTAGCTGCGTCCTAACTTTTGCAGGAAGGAAACGATAGCAATGTTCATACATAATGTCGACGCCACTCCCGGTGTCAACATGCATGCGTTTAATTTGTACTCCGCAAGTAGGGATACGACACTTGATGATAATGGGCTCGTTAACTGTGTCGATTGACATTACAGGAGGAAACGTGATTGGGAGAAGTTCCCAGTCATGATGATCATTGTACTTTCTCTGCTGGCAAACTTTCTATGCGTCAACCATATTGATGGTTAAGTCAGCGTTTTTTGCTTTATCAACTTTTTGCCATGCGAAAGTTTTAGCCTTCGAACCTTCCTCTGTGGATTTTTCCTTGTCCTTCTTAGGTGGTTTTAAGTGATCCAATTTACCTGCGCGTAGTGCCTCGAGCACTCGTTCCATCAAGTTTTTTCATCGATTAGTGTCATGCCCGTAATCGTCATGGAATTCGCAATACTTTGTTTTATCCCGCTTACCAAATTCTGTAAGCGGAGTTGGAACCGCAAAGGTTGCGCATACCGGTTCGGTTGCCAAAATTTCTTTTGGCGTTTTAGACAAACTTTTAAGCGGCGCATAGTTCTGATTATTGATGCCGCGCTGATTATTGTTTCGATTATTGCCACTTGATTTCCCTTTATCATTCCTGATAGGACCACCGCTAGGATACCTTCCGCGAGAGTTGTTACCACGATTTTGATCACGCGAACGATCATCGTTGTCCTTCCTCTCGTTGTGTGAGCTAGCTGTTGGGATATCATTATCTTCGCCACTCCGCATATAGTCGTGGCATTCATTAAGCGCCTCAGCATAAGTTGTTGGGACTGTATGGCGCAGACGCCTTACCAGTGTTGGATGACGTTCTGAGTTTATACCATATATGAGTCCAGAAATCTGTTGCTCTGGTTTGAGATCTGGTATGCGCAGACACTCATTAGTATATCTTGTGAGAAATTCACCCAAAGATTCCTTGGATTTCTACACAATATCATGACATTCAATATGAGTGCATTTGCGTGGCCTCTGATTCTGATATTGCAGCAAGAATTTCGTCCGCAGATCCATAAACCCGGCTATACTACCCGCCGGCAGTTTATTAAACCATTCACGAGCAATACCCTACAGTGTCATTGGAAATATCTGACACGCAACCGGATCCACCCAACCTTGAGTGCGCATTGCGCCTTCAAAACGCTGTAAGAAGTCATCTGGATCAGTTAAGCCATTGTAAGTACCTAACGTATGAGGTATCTTTGGCGCAGATGGAAACGGATATGTAGCTATATGCGGAGGAAACTTATCAAAAGTTGTTGGTAGCTCAAAAGGTGGTTTAACAGGGTATCCTTTGAGCCCTGCGAAGAAACTCCTCATCATATCCTGAACAAAATCAGGTTGTGAAAACATGTCCATGTCGGGAGGTGCCGCCTGCATAAATTGGCCTACGAGATTCACTTGCCCCTGAATATTTTGCCAGGGCTGCCCTGGCATCTGCGGATACAACCAAGGCTGATTTGGAAAAGAAGACAGGCTTGCCGGTGCAGAGTATACGGGTATCTGAAAAGGTATCAAAACCTGTGGCGCAGATGCCTGCGAGACCTGAGGATATGCCACTATAAGCCCAACCGTATGCGCAGTGCTTTGCTGTTCTGCGGTTATCGGCGTCCAATGAGAATTGGCATCCGGAATGACACCGAACCCCCAACTATTAAGTAATGCCTGCGCATCCGTAGGAGTCAAAAACTGCGAAATTGGAAGCGGTGGTTGCCAAGGTTGCGACGGTGTAAACGATGAATTCTGCTGAACACTCTGCGTCTGCAGAGGGATTGAAACCGTGGTACTATAAATAGGTACCTGGCCACAGCATACTACGTGCGGGCCTACTGTTTCACCGCTAGTGCCTGCCAAGATGACCCTTGGATCCACTGCGGAAAAATCCAACCGCGTAGTGGTAACTGGCGAGTTTGCCCTTGGCGGTGTAATCCCATCTGGATATATCGGCTTATACCTCTGAAAAGGCTCGCCGGATACAGGTGGAAGATATGGCGCGTATCCCGCCCCCGTAGTCATAGCCTGCGTATGCTGACTGCCAGATGGTGTGTTTTGATTATCCGTTTGAGTACGTTCCGACGAGTCCCCGGAAGTCATGATACTGTTAAAAGAAAAAATTCAAAAAATTTCGTGAACAATAAGCCTTATAATTCAAAACCTTTTAAAAGAGAAAGCAATTAAATAGTCTTGAACTAGTTCGACTCTCAATGAAAGCACCACTTGATCATGCATATTTTTACCATTGGGTTTAACATGCCTGCTCAATGCGTTAGTGGGGTTTAAGGATCTTAGAACAAGGCTCTCCGGTCCGGCTATCGTGAATAACCCTGGCCGACATGATGATGTCGGCGGGGTGGCCAAGTGATTAAGTCCACCTTCGATAGCGGTTGCTGATCGGAAGGCCCCAAATAAGGTTGTAGGTGCTAGCTTAATGAAGAACTAACCTGTTAACCTTGAAGAGACGAAGAATGATGCTCAATTACGTAAGGCATGTGGCAGATGGTAGTTACGTAATGTGACGACGTTTAGAATGATAGTTAGGGTTTGTATATATAGGCAAACCCTAATTCTAGAACCATCCGAGATAATGGCAATCCTTTCCATAACAAACTCCCCCGAATCACGGATGTAATTATGGAAAAGATATTTACTTGATAGCCAAGTAATCGCTGTTCTGGGAACAAAGGCATTAGATACGAATCCGCATACCGCATAACGCACATGAGCACACGCATACGCACCCTAGAGGGTGCCCGCATAGATTTGCAGGTGCGCATGCGGATTGCGGTATCATTAAGTACGCTGTTTAAGGCAACCTTAATTGCTGTTTTGTTTACAACCTATAATAGTATCATGCATTAATGCCGCCTGAAAAACGACAAAAAGGCCATATGTTAATGTTGATGCTTCGACTGAGAGTGTTAACCATGTTGCGAATACTTCTTCTGTGTGTTCGAGACAAAATGCGGTTATATACATGCTGAGTTACGTAATCATATGGCAACTTCATCTTCTTATCAGTCGTCTTTTGTTATTTATTCTATTGGAACTTCTGCAAGTGGTTTACAAGGTGCTCAGTTGTCTTTTGTAGGTACATCAGCTATCCCTAATCAAGTTGCTTTGAATGGTTAATTTCATTTTGTGTAATATTTTGTGGTGTTTTGTAGCTATTACTTTTACATTTGTGCTGCATATTAAACTGCTTTTGGTAATCATTCTTTTAAATGGCAGCGATTAATAATGAATGCCCCACACGATCATTCATTTTAGCGACAATATACAACGACTGCCTATTGATAATCTTCATGGAGTCTTCAACTCTGAAGGTACGATGTGTTTGAGATTTTATTATTGCATGATTATATAATTATAATTATTCTTCTTGATTTTGTTGGTTTGTTGATCAGGTGGTTTTTGAAACTGCACGGCTGAAATAACACCAATTGCTGATCTATAGCCCCATGATAAATTGAAGATCATAAGAGCTAAGGCTACCTAATATGGATTGCTACGCTCAATACAACTCCAGCGGCCTACTGCTGCATGTTACTTGACGTAATGGTAAGATAAAAACAGATTACCTTCTTATCAATTGACATTATAATCTAAAACCGGATACTGAATATAGGAACATCTTTTAGTATAGTCTAATAATTTTCAGGTAAATTTAACCATCAGTCCATTACAAAAAAATTTACAAATTTTGACTCATTACCCAATCGACCCAAGTGCCCATTTCGCCAGCTCTACTTCACATCATGTAGCATTCTCGAGTGTAATAGATATCTACTTTAAGCTGGTATATGTATGATTCAAAATACAACTGATTGTATATCCATGTTAAACGGATTTGTTATGCCTATATTGTAAGCATACTTACTGTACTATAATTGTTATACACTATGTGGATGTAACAATATGCTTAGAAAGATAACAACTTGAATGTTGATAGCTTTTAGTATTTTTATATGGTTAGATGACTATTACTGATATTTGATATGTTTGATGCAAGCTAATTCAGGCGAACTTGAGCACTTCAGACGTTCGATACATGAACTTGAAATTTGATATTGGGAAAGCATACAGAATCGGTGATTTTATCTGTGAACCCAAAAATCCACACCAACGAACAGTAGCATATTCAACATCCTTGAAGTTCGGCCACATAACCAAATTCGAACTTATACCTACAACTACATGTCCTGATCAACGATCTCCAAATTTTCAAGTGCCATATGTCATAACCCGACCTTAGCCATAAGGACGAATACAATAACATATGATTTCATCGCGAGGTATTGACCTCTATATGCGACATTTTTCAAAAACTGCATTCGTTTTTACAATACAAACCATAGCTTTTATTACAAATACAAGGTTTAAACAACTTAATAATGATTATCGTTTATCGATAATCTTAGACTTACAAACTTTACATGTGATAATAACAATACGACTTCCAACATATTTTACATTACAAATCCTCCGATATGCAGTTTTATTTTTGACACAAATATGCATACTCAAGATCTTGCTTAAATTCAACATGTTGCAGCGGAAGCTTTTAGTTATCATCTGAGAATAAATATGCTTAAAACGTCAACATAAAGTTGGTGAGATATAGGTTTAATGCCGGCAGCGTTATAAATATAGACCACAAGATTTCATATATAAACGTTTTAATAAAAATATTCTAAGTTGTTGAGCACTTGATAATCATACTTAACATTTAATCAACGTCGCATATTCCCTTTATTATGAAATCATACTACACCGTACCAAGTGTAGTTACCGAAACGAAGTACTATGCAATCGTTGAATACTGGTAGTCCAGTCCGGTTGGGGTTGTCAGGCCCGATAGATCTATCAACAGGATTCGCGTTTACAATACCTCATGTAAATAATAGTTACCAATTTACAGGGAAGTATGCCAGTGGTACAACTCAAAGTAGAATATATATTTTTAATCACTTGTGTCCATAACGTAAATCATAAAATGCATGTATTCTCATCCAGAAATATTTAGAGTTTAAAAGTGAGACTATATACTCACTTTTGTCTTGAAGGTATTTAACTCGACTTGGTCTCCGATAGATATCACGAACCTAACCATATATATAATATATCAACATATTTTCTTTTTAAGTAATCGTTATATATATATATATATATATATATATATATATATATATATATATATATATATATATATATATATATATATATATATATACTTTTAATACTTTTAATATTTTTTTAGTCCGTAGTTAGCAGTTCGATGTTAGTGGTCCACAATTAGTTGCTTAAATAAAATAAATAAAGACCCCATCGTATTCGTATTGATCAGAATTAATCTCGACCCATGGTACCATGTTGTCAAGTGACGTGTTGCGTACATAAAGTACCGTGTTGTCAAATGACGTGTTGCGTACAATCATGAGGTCTTATGATTAATCTTCTCGTGTTGTTTACGGGTGGTCCTGAAATATATAAAATCAAATCATAAGTAAATATATATTAAATATTATGTTAATTAGCCAAGATATGATTAATCCGATTTTGTCATAATATGATATATTACAGGTCTTGAAGTGTTTTTAAAAATCAAATTAGAAGGATCTATTTAGTTTGCGAACAAGTTTGAAATCACTCAAACTATGTTCTTGTTGTTAAAATTTTACAACACAAAATAAGATAGCTATATAAATATGAATCGAATAAGGTTATGAATAAGGTTACTACCTCAAGTTACTTGGACAAAGCTACTGGAAAAGGTAAGAAAAATCTTGGAATCAAAAGAGTGGTGGAGTGGGATTGAAAGATTGGAAGTAATCTCCTTGAAATCGGATGACTATATTGATACGTTATTGAGTAGGTAAATGAAGAGAGATTAGGGAGTGAATTAACTTGAAAGAAAATTGGAAATGAAATTGTATGTGTGTGTGTGCAAAATAGCATGATTATGGGATGGATATATAGGAGATTTAGTTTGTTTTCTTGCACAAAAGTCACACATGAGGTTAAATGGCTGGTTCCCACATGTAACATCATGTCTAGTGGCTGATCATTGAAGTTTATTGTTGGTATATACCAATAGTAAATACGTATAGAAGTTGGGTATGATACGGTTACATATACCCTAGATATACTTGTAGAAATTTTGAGGAATCGGAACGAGAATTCAAATATGGACGGGTTTATAACTGTAAAAGAGGCTCAAAACTGGGCTTTTATTTTTGAGTCAAACCGGGCCAAAATAAAATTTTAAGACATTTTTAATAAAGCAATGTTAGCCCAAAAAAAAATTTTCAAGCTGACCTGACAGCTCGACCCCAGCCAGGGGCTCTGCCCCTTGAACCCCGCCAGGGGTTGCCACCCCTTGGACCCCGCTTATCGGGGGCGCTGCCCCCGAACCCTCGTCATAATCAAAATAAGTTCAAACAAGTGTGCACTCCACACTTCCCCAAACTTGTTCGATATTTATCAAGATTATTTTGGTTACAAATTAATCCCATTATACTTAAATCATATTGGTGACATAGATCACCAACACATTATAGATTGTAAGTATATATGTCAAAGAACGTTACATATAGTTATCGTTTTGAAAACTTAAGTTAGTGGTCTCAAAGTATATTTATAACTCATTGTTGTTAGTTCACAATGAAATGTTAAACCATCCTTAAATCATGTTAAATATGTATAGATATGTACATATACATAATCGTATAATTATCGTGTGTTATATAGTTCGTGATATCATCGGTCAAATTGGACGGTCAAACGTTGTGTGAAACTCTTTTCAGAAACATAAGTCTCAACAGTTTGGATTACTTATCATGTTGGTAAGGTTTAATTTATGTAAATATTAATCTCATAGGTATAAAATGATCGAAAAAATCCGGATCGTTACACCATAGCTAATTATACTGGCGTCCCCGTTCGTGATTTAAACCAACAAAAGTTTCAGCCGAAAAGGTTAGTTGCAGTTCGTCATCCACAACACCTATTCAGAACACATCAACAAAGAGGCACCTCCCATTCCAGCCAGGTATACACTGAAAATATACTGCATAAACTAACTTCAATGAAATATTGACACCACTAAAAAGTAACAACAAATTGCATATGACAGGTACACCCGCAAAAGACCCAAAAAGAAACAATGAGAGATCTATGAATAAACGACAAGACAAAATAGCATGTAATTTTGGCTATAAAATAAAGGTTACCATATAACACACGCTGTAAAAACAATGAAGTCAGCTACGAAAAAGACCAGGAAGATGGAACCTTTTTGAAACTACTCTAGCCGCAATCAACTAGAAGTGTAACTCTTTTGTTACTAAACAGCGAACTGCCAAAAATGATGTTATGCTCTTTTGTAACTAAAGAGCAGTACCTCTCATGTGAATAACCTACCATGTTATTGTACATATCTAAACTATGTGTGCTTAACATATCATGCTACTTATTATTTGGACATAACCAACAACAATACTTACAAGGTCAATCGCTCTTGGACCGCAGCGAAGCGCGGTTGACCACAAAGCTTGTTATAGGTAATTTTAAGCCGCCCAATACCTTTCATTATTATAATTTACATTTTTATCCCTAAAATTAAAGAACCGCAAACTTATTTGTTGCTCTACCGGCCTTATTCTTCTTCTTGGTTCTCTTTTATTCTTCAACGCACCTGCAACCATCACCATTATCTATTTTATGAATACATAAAATAATATAAATAATACAAATACAAAATCAGACATGAGTAAATCCAGTCAATCATTCCACCAATAAAAAGCCTCCACACCGTCAAAATCCATGGGTGACGTCGTCATTTTTCTCTGTTTCCTTTATTGACAAATGTCGCGTAAAAGGTACTGGTGACGCCGCATTACTGACGTCAGTCGACGTCGCCGACATCACCGTCAGAAAGGTCTTCCAACACCGCGATAAAGATGGTATTACCAAAAGTTATACACTAACTCCATCTCAATAACTTTGTTAACAAAATGTCCTTGGTCTTGCGGAGTTAAGGTGAATCACGAACTTAAGAGGTTGTGACCTGGGGTGGATTTTAAATAGCACAAGGATGGACAACTGCCCCAATTAAATTTTGACTATTCAATGGACTTTGTAGTGCTTTAAGTTACAAAATTTTTTGACTTTTAGATAAATTAACTGTAACAACCCAAACCAAACCACGAACAACCCGCGTAAAAATGTGAGAAAAAAAAAATTTTATGCTGTTCAGATGGTGGCGCGGCGCGCCAGGTATTCGCGCGGCGCGCAGAATCACCTGGACAGCCCGCTGTCCCCGGAAGTCAATTACACGAAAATGTTTGACCTTTTCCCGGCATAATCAGACAAAACGCTTTCAACCACATACTCATACATGTAAAACTAACACGTTCCATTAATAAAATTAATTTTACGAAGCGAGGCCCACACGACCCAAATTACAAGTTTAATACATAACGCGAGTTTCGACCACAAAAAGTTTACATGCCAAACGACACATCGAGCATGGTGTTTGGGGTTAAACTGCCCAAGTCTCGGTCGAACTTCCAAAAAGCTATAATCCCCGAGCCACTAATCCAAGCGAATACCTTTGCCCTTATCCAAGCCGGATCCTAAAAAGGTAAACAACGAGAGGGTAAGCTAACGCTTAGTAAATGCAATAATTATACATATACATATATAATACACCTACTTGCAAGCACTTATACAAATACCTCATACACGCTAGCAATTTACATAGCATACCATCGCAAGTATAACTCTAAACCCTCCAAGATCACAAGCTAGCGCAACAATAGCATATATATAACCCGAATAATTTAACATGCTACACTACAACGCGTAATCATGGTTAACCAATAACACAAGGGAATGGTACTTCGAATTTTCCATCGGTGTTCGTAACAACCGTTAGTGTACAACGAAATATATCACTAACCCCTAGGCGACTCGGACAACGAAATATCCGTTCAAGCAATCGTTAGTGTACAACGAACTATATCACTAACTCTTGGGCAATTTGGACAACGAAATATCCATCGTTAGTGTACAACGAAATATATCACTAACTCTTGGACAATTTGGACAACGAAATATCCATCGTTAGTGTACAACGAAATATATCACTAACTCTTGGTGGTATAGACACGTATACCCGGCCCCATCCCCCGCCCTACAAATAGATACATTATATACACACATGTATAATCATTCCACTCACCTTACGCCTTTGGTGAATCGATAAACCAAGCTTGAAACTTCAAGGTAACACACCTATTACAATGTACACATAATCAACACCCATTCAAGTTGGTCAAACTCGCAACACTCACCATCACTAGGTCATTTTGACCTATTTGGACACTTAACCCTAAAATTGGGTCAACTCACACCCAAAACCCTAACATTAGTCAAGATAGGTTTAAAACACATTTCAATACTAGGTTTATGCATTAATCACAAACATTAACTAACTTAGGTCCATTTTGACCCATTTGAACAATTAAAGTCAACATACCCATTTCGGGTCATCTACTAACCCACACAACGCCTATTTACATATATATATAGGTGTGCTAGCAATTTACTAACTAATTTAAGTTCATAAACATCAATTTAACACTTTGAAAACCCTAGTTAGTCATCTTTGAGTCTACTTGACCCAATTTCACCCAAAACCCCCAATTCATCCACAAATAGGTTTTAAGTTCATCATCTACCCCAAACCCTAACCCTTAATCAAAATAAAATTAAGAAATCAAGATTAGAGCATACCACTACCACCAAAACGTAGCTAGAGGGAAGATGAACGACTTTAGAACTCGCACTAAGACCCGATTCAACCTCCTTCTTCCTTTAATAGAGCTCTCTCACTCTAGAACTTCCTCTCTCTCTAGGATTTAATGGAAAGTGATAAGGTAGATGGAAATGGAGTAAATGAGACTCCAACAACTGATCCCAAGCCTTAAAGTCGGGTCCCATGTGAATTTACCAAAAAGCCCTTAAAATATCTCATTTAAAAGAAAGAGATGAGCTGTCAGCCCGTAATGGCGCGGCGCGCCATAATTCGGCGCGGCGCGCAGATAGCCTGGGCAGAATTCTTTTCTCTTTTTAAAATATACAAAGAAAACCCCACAACTTGAATAACTTAATTTCACATATGTACAATGAAATATTTGGGTCTTACAACTCTCCCCCACTTATTCGGATTGCGTCCTCGCAATCCAAGCCGCATGACAAGAAGGAAGATAAACCAACACGAACTCTTCGGGTTCCCATGTAAACTCGGATCCTTTACTACGATGCCATTGAACCTTAAAGGTCCTTACCTCCTTGTTACGCAACATTTTCACTTTCTCATCAAGTATAGCAATCGGCTCTTCAACATATTCTAACTTGTTGTTTAGTTCAATTTCGTCTAATGGCATCCTTGACGAATCATCCGCAAGACACTTACGAAGATGGGAAACATGAAATGTGTTATGGATCCCCGCAAGTTCTTCGGGCAATTCCAATCGATATGCAACTTCACCAACACGAGCTAAAATCTTAAATGGCCTAATAAACCGAGGAGCTAACTTTCCCCGTTTTTGAAATCGAATAATACCCTTCCATGGCGAAACCTTAAGCATCACCATATCACCTTCTTGAAACTCGATCGGTTGCCTACGTTTATCGACATAAGATTTTTGTCTATCTTGCGCCGCCTTTAAACGAGCCCGAATCATATCGATTTTACTATTTGTCTCCAATACCAAGTCGGTGCTCCCGACTTCCCTTTAACCCACTTCGCCTCAACAAATCAGGGTCCGACACCTTCTACCATATAACATCTCATATGGCGGCATTCTAATACTAGTGTGAAAACTTTTATTGTACGAGAATTCCACCAAAGGTAAATGTTCATCCCAACTACCACCGAAATCAATAATACACGCACGTAACGTATCTTCCAATGTTTGATTCGTACATTCGGTTTGACCGTCCGTTTGAGGATGGTACGCCGTGCTCATATTCACCCTCGTACCCATATCTTCATGAAACTTCTTCCAAAATCGAGAAGTAAAACGCGTGTCTCGATCCGAAACAATTGACGCGGGAACGCCGTGTCTCGATATCACCTCCTTAATGAACATCTTCGCAAGTGTCTCCGACGTAATTGCTTCTTTAATAGGAAGAAACAATGCACTTTTCATCAATCTATCGACAATCACCCAAATAGTTTCAAATTGGGGTACTTGCCGTTTTTGGCAACTTGGTAATAAAATCCATGGTAATATGATCCCACTTCCACATCGGAATTTCTAGCGGTTGAAACTTACCATACGGCTTTTGGTGTTCAGATTTAACTTGCAAACACGTGACGCATTGCTCAACATACTTAACAACGTCGCGTTTCATGCCCGGCCACCAATAATCTTTCCTCAAATCATGGTACATCTTCGTCGCACCCGGATGTATGGAATACTTAGACTTGTGCGCCTCATCAAGAAGCACCTTTCAGAAATCACCCATCTTAGGCACCCACACTCTTTCTTGAAAAGACAACAAACCACACGAACCCATAGTAATGAATTTCGATTGCCCCACAATTCGTTCCGTATGCTTGTTGTGAACGTAAGCCTCTATTTGAATCACACCTAGTTTTTCAAGAATATCGTTAGTAATAATCATACGTAACAATCCCAATCGTAACGCCGGATGTTGACTCTTTCGACTTAACGCATCCGCGACTACATTCGCCTTGCCCGGATGGTAAAGTATTTCACAATCATAATCTTTCACCACGTCCATCCACCTACGTTGACGATAATTCAAATCCCGTTGATCAAAAAGATGTTTCAAACTCTTGTGATCCGAAAAAATCGTACACTTGACACCATACAAGTAGTGGCACCAAATTTTCAAAGCATGAACCACCGCCGCTAATTCAAGATCATGAGTCGGGTATCTCTTTTCATGTTCCTTTAATTGACGAGAGGCGTAAGCAATGACTTTACCTTGTTGCATTAGAACACACCCGAGCCCATTCAAAGAAGCATCACAAAAAACCGTCATATCATCTACACCTTCCGGCAACACTAAGACCGGAGCTTGACACAATTTCTCTTTCAACAATTGAAAAGCGATTTCTTGCTCGTTCTCCCAATTGAACCTCGTATTCTTCCTTGTCAACTTAGTTAATGGAGAAGCAATCTTTGAAAAGTCTTGGATAAACCGACGATAATAACCAGCTAATCCGAGAAAACTTCAGATTTCCGTAGGCGTAGTCGGTTGTCCCCAACTCTTCACCGTCTCTATCTTCCCCGGATCTACTTGAATACCATCCTTGTTCATAATATGGCCAAGGAATTGAATTTTCCTTAGCCAAAATTCACATTTCGTGAACTTAGCATATAACTTCTCTTTTCTCAAAGTCTTCAACACCTCGCGTAAATGATGTTCGTGTTCCTTCATACCCTTAGAGTAGACAAGAATATCGTCAATGAACACAATTACCGACTTGTCCAACATAGGTTGGCACACTCGGTTCATAAGTTCCATGAATGCCGCCGGTGCATTCGTAAGACCAAAAGGCATAACTACAAACTCAAAATGCCCGTTACACGTACAAAAAGCCGTTTTCTCAATATCTTCCTCACGGACCCGCATTTGGTGATAGCCGGACCGTAGGTCAATTTTAGAGAAATACATCGCACCTTGGAGTTGATCAAATAAATCGTCAATCCTAGGCAATGGATAACGGTTCTTGATTGTCACTTTGTTCAACTCCCGATAATCAATGCACATACGCATACTTTCGTCTTTCTTTTTCACGAATAAAACCGGAGTGCCCCAAGGCGAAGCACTCGGTCGAATAAAACCCTTCTCAAGTAACTCTTGGGTTTGATTTAACAATTCTTGCATTTCCGTCGGCGCTAAACGATAAGGAGTTTTAGCACTGGGAGTAGCTCCCGGAACCAACTCAATGCGAAATTCAACTTGTCTTTCCGCCGGAACACCCGGTAACTCATCCGGAAAAACGTCTTCAAATTCACTTACCACCGGAATTTCACGAATAGGTGGTGGCTCATCACGAATATCGACAACATGGGCAAGAAAAGCCATGCCACCACTAACGAGGAAACGACATGCCCGTGCAAAAGTGCATACCGGTACAGGTCTTCTACATTTATCGCCATGAATAATTAACTCTCCCCCACTTGGGGTCTTCACACGAATAGACTTTTCATGGCACGCAATATCGGCTCTGTTACGATCGAGCCAATCCATACCAACCACGATATCAAAATCACCCAAAGTCATCAGGATGAGATCAATTTTAAAGTTCTCGGAACCAAACACAACATTACAATCCTTACACACATCAACCACTAGCACCGTCTTGCCATCCACTATTTCGACTTCTACCGGACGACTTAACTAAGCTAACGGTTTATTAAGTTTAGGCACAAATTTTGGAGACACAAACGATAAATTTGCACCGCTATCAAATAGAATCCTTGCCAGACTAGAGTTAACCATGAAAGTACCTGAGACGACTTCATTGGATTGCTTAGCTTCGTCATTGGTCATCAAATAATTACGCCCCCTAGCTGACCCCACCGCCTTCTCTATCCTCTTAACTTGATCATTTCGGAGTTCGGGACACTCTGACTTTCGGTGCCCTTCTTGTTGACAATTAAAACATGTGATCACATTAACACGCGGTTTCGGGCAATCACGAGAGTAGTGACCTTTTTTCCCACAATTGTAGCATGTGGTCACGTGGACATTAGAAGCACCTTTATTTACACTGCCAACACTTTCGGATACTCCCTTACTCTTCTTGTTCGAAAAACTAGAAGCTTCAAACTTTCTTTTACTTGGCGCATAACTAACCGGACTCGGAGCTTGCGCTTCAAACCCTTTTGCCACCGCCAAGAGCTTAGCAAAAGTCTCAACATGACCAATACTAATTTTACCCTTCAAATCATCTCTAAGGGTCGTATGAAAGTCTTCCATTAACAATTGATCATTCCCCACATACTCGGGGCAAAAACGCGCCTTGGCGAGAAAATTGGTTTTGAGAGTGTATAGGTCCATAGACCCTTGAAGCATGTTCCTTAACTCGTTGCGCAATTTGAAAAGATCCGCTTGCGTACGATATTCAAGGAAAAACTCCTTCTTTAACTCCGCCCAAGATAACCCTACGAAAGCCGCATCACACACCATATCAATCTTACCATCGAGCCAATCTTTAGCATGGCCACTTAGCAAACTAGTAGCAAGCCTTGTCTTTTTCTCAGGAGGGCACTCGATCGTGCGAAAACAACCTTCAACATCGAAAATCCAAGCCGCAGTTTTCATGGGGTGGGGATCCCCGTGAAAGTGAGGAGGCTTAGTCGCCAAGAAGTTCTTATAGCTAAACTCCAACTCGCCCATAATTTGAGGTCTAGGAAACCTCCTTTCAACTTCTTCTTTAACGGCATTGGTCATTCGTTCTTGAATCATATCGACAATTTGTTTCGAAACCGACTCTTCGAGAATTTGCTTAACCTTTCGAGAGAAAACCGAAACATAGTTTTCTAGAGCGGCCTCTATTTTGGTGGTCATCTCGTCCGTTTCATCCACATGAGAAGTGAAATGTCCCGTTCTTATTGATTAAAAACGTTCCATATTAATTGATTTCGTTGCGAGGTTTTGACCTCTATATGAGATGTTTTTTCAAAGACTGCATTCATTTTTAAAACAAACCATAACCTTTATTTCATAAATAAAGGTTTAAAAAGCTTTACGTAGATTATCAAATAATGATAATCTAAAATATTCCGTTTACACACGACCATTACATAATGGTTTACAATACAAATATGTTACATCGAAATCAGTTTCTTGAATGCAGTTTTTACACAATATCATACAAACATGGACTCCAAATCTTGTCCTTATTTTAGTATGCAACAGCGGAAGCTCTTAGTATTCACCTGAGAATAAACATGCTTTAAACGTCAACAAAAATGTTGGTGAGTTATAGGTTTAACCTATATATATCAAATCGTAACAATAGACCACAAGATTTCATATTTCAATACACATCCGATACATAGAGATAAAAATCATTCAAATGGTGAACACCTGGTAACTGAAATTAACAAGATGCATATATAAGAATATCCCCATCATTCCGGGACACCCTTCGGATATGATATAAATTTTGAAGTACTAAAGCATCCGGTACTTTGGATGGGGTTTGTTAGGCCCAATAGATCTATCTTTAGGATTCGCGTCAATTTGGGTGTCTGTTCCCTAATTCTTAGATTACCAGACTTAATAAAAAGGGGCATATTCGATTTCGATAATTCAACCATAGAATTTAGTTTCACGTACTTGTGTCTATTTTGTAAATCATTTATAAAACCTGCATGTATTCTCATCCCAAAAATATTAGATTTTAAAAGTGGGACTATAACTCACTTTCACAGATTTTTACTTCGTCGGAAAGTAAGACTTGGCCACTGGTTGATTCACGAACCTATAACAATATATACATATATATCAAAGTATGTTCAAAATATATTTACAATACTTTTAATACATTTTGAAGTTTTAAGTTTATTAAGTCAGCTGTCCTCGTTAGTAACCTACAACTAGTTGTCCACAGTTAGATGTACAGAAATAAATCGATAAATATTATCTTGAATCAATCCACAACCCAGTGTATACGTATCTCAGTATTGATCACAACTCAAACTATATATATATATATATTTTGGAATCAACCTCAACACTGTATAGCTAACTCCAACATTCACATATAGAGTGTCTATGGTTGTTCCGCAATATATATATAGATGGGTCAACATGATAGGTCGAAACATTGTATACGTGTCTATGGTATCTCAAGATTACATAATATACAATATAAGTTGATTAGGTTATGGTTGGAATAGATTTATTACTAACTTTCACGTAGGTAAAATGAGTAGTTTTTATCAATCTTGTTTTACTCGCCATTTCTTCGTTTCTAATCCGTTTTGAGTGATTCCAGTGGCCACGGTTTCGTATTGAACTTATCTTTATGAATCAAAATAGAAAAAGTATAAGTTTATAGTCGGAAATACAAGTTACAAGTCGTTTTTGAAAGAGGTAGTCATTTCCGTCGAAAGAACGACATCTTGATGACCATTTTGAAAAACATACTTTCACTTTGAGTTTAACCATGATTTTTGGATATAGTTTCATGTTCATAAGAAAAATCATTTTTCCAGAAGTATAGCTTTTAAATCAAAGTTCTTCTTATCTTTTAATTATCCCAACCAAAACAGCCCCCGGTTTTACTACGACGGCGTATATCCAGTTTTATGGTGTTTATCGTGTTTCCGGGTTTTAAATCATTAAGTTAGCATATCATATAGATATAGAACATGTGTTTAGTTAATTTTAAAAGTCTAGTTAGAAGGATTAACTTTATTTGCGAACAAGTTTAGAATTAACTAAACTATGTTCTAGTGATTACAAGTTTATAACGTTGAATAAGATAGCTTTTTATGTATGAATCGAATGATGTTATGAACATCATTACTACCTCAAGTTCCTTGGATAAACCTACTGGAAATGAGAAAAATGGATCTAGCTTCAAAGGATCTTTGGATGGCTTGAAAGTTCTTGAAGCAGAATCATGACACGAAAACAATTTCAAGTAAGATTTCCACTCGAAATAAGATTGTTATAGTTATAGAAATTGAATTAAAGTTTGAATATGATTATTACCTTGTATTAGAAAGATAACCTACTATAAGTAACAAATGTTTCTTGATCTTGGATGATTACTTGGAATGGATTTAGAAAACTTGGAAGTAAACTTGCAATCTTGGAAGTATTCTTGATTTTATGAAACTAGAACTTTTGGAATTTATGAAGAACACTTAGAACTTGAAGATAGAACTTGAGAGAGATCAATTAGATGAAGAAAATTGAATAATGAAAGTGTTTGTAGGTGTTTTTGGTCGTTGGTGTATGGATTAGATATAAAGGATATGTAATTTTGTTTTCATGTAAATAAGTCATGAATGATTACTCATATTTTTGTAATTTTATGAGATATTTCATGCTAGTTGCCAAATGATGGTTCCCACATGTGTTAGGTGACTCACATGGGCTGCTAAGAGCTGATCATTAGAGTATATATAAAAATAGTACATACATCTAAAAGCTGTATATTGTACGAGTACGAATACGGGTGCATACGAGTAGATTTGTTGATGAAACTGAACGAGGATGTAATTGTAAGAATTTTTGTTAAGTAGAAGTATTTTGATAAGTGTCTTGAAGTCTTTCAAAAGTGTATGAATACATATTAAAACACTACATGTATATACATTTTAACTGAGTCGTTAAGTCATCGTTAGTCGTTACATGTAAATGTTGTTTTGAAACCTTTAGGTTAACGATCTTGTTAAATATTGTTAACCCAGTGTTTATAACATCAAATGAGATTTTAAATTATTATATTATCATGATATTATGATTTACGAATATCTCTTAATATGATCTATATACATTAAATGTCGTTACAACGATAATCGTTACATATATGTCTCGTTTCAAAATCATTAAGTTAGTAGTCTTATTTTTACATATGTAGTTCATTGTTAATACACTTAATGATATATTTACTTATCATTTAACATAATTAACCAAGTGTATCAATATCTTAATATGATTCATATGTACCTAGTAAGACGTTATAACGATAATCGTTATATATATCGTTTTCGAGTTTCTTAATTTAATAGTCTCATTTTTATGTATATAACTCATTGTTAAAATACCTAATGAGATACATACTTATAATAAAATCATGTTAACTATATATATAACCATATATATGTCATCGTATAGTTTTTACAAGTTTTAACGTTCGTGAATCACCGGTCAACTTGGGTGGTCATTTGTCTATATGAAACCTATTCCAATTAATCAAGTCTTAATAAGTTTGATTGCTTAACATGTTGGAAACACTTAATCATGTAAATATCAATTTCATTTAATATATATAAACATGGAAAAGTTGGGGTCACTACATTACCTACCCGTTAAATAAATTTCGTCCCGAAATTTTAAGCTGTTGAAAGTGTTGACGAATCTTCTAGAAATAGATGCGGGTATTTCTTCTTCATCTGATCTTCATGCTCCCAGGTGAACTCGGGCCCTCTACGAGCATTCCATCGAACCTTAACAATCGGTATCTTGTTTTGTTTAAGTCTCTTAACCTCACGATCCATTATTTCGACGGGTTCTTCAATGAATTGAAGTTTTTCATTGATTTGGATTTCGTCCAATGGAATAGTGAGATCTTCTTTAGCAAAACATTTCTTCAAATTTGAGACGTGGAAAGTGTTATGTACAGCTGCGAGTTGTTGAGGTAGCTCCAGTTGGTAAGCCACTGGTCCGACACGATCTATAATCTTGAATGGTCCAATGTACCTTGGATTTAGTTTCCCCCGTTTACCAAATCGAACAACGCCTTTCCAAGGTGAAACCTTAAGCATGACTATTTCTCCAATTTCAAACTTTATATCTTTTCTTTTACTATCCGCGTAGCTCTTTTGTCGACTCTGGGCGGTTTTCAATCTTTGTTGAATTTGGATGATTTTCTCGGTAGTTTCTTGTATTATCTCCGGACCCGTAATCTGTCTATCCCCCACTTCATTCCAAAAAATCGGAGACCTGCACTTTCTATCATAAAGTGCCTCAAACGGCACCATCTCAATACTAGAATGATAACTATTGTTGTAGGAAAATTCTGCTAACGGTAGGTGTCGATCCCAACTGTTTCCGAAATCAATAACACATGCTCGTAGCATGTCTTCAAGCGTTTGTATCATCCTTTCGCTCTGCCCATCAGTTTATGGATGATAGGCAGTACTCATATCTAGACGAGTTCCTAATGCTTGCTGTAATGTCTGCCAGAATCTTGAAATAAATCTGCCATCCCTATCAGAGATAATATAGATTGGTATTCCATGTCTGGAGATGACTTCCTTCAAATACAGTCGTGCTAACTTATCCATCTTGTCATCTTCTCTTATTGGCAGGAAGTGTGCTGATTTGGTGAGACGATCAACTATTACCCAAATAGTATCAAAACCACTTGCAGTCCTTGGCAATTTAGTGATGAAATCCATGGTAATGTTTTCCCATTTCCATTTCGGGATTTCGGGTTGTTGAAGTAGACCTGATGGTTTCTGATGCTCAGCTTTGACCTTAGAACACGTCAAACATTCTCCTACGTATTTAGCAACATCGGCTTTCATACCCGGCCACCAAAAATGTTTCTTAAGATCCTTGTACATCTTCCCCGTTCCAGGATGTATTGAGTATCTGGTTTTATGAGCTTCTCTAAGTACCATTTCTCTCATATCTCTAAATTTTGGTACCCAAATCCTTTCAGCCCTATACTGGGTTCCGTCTTCCCGAATATTAAGATGTTGCGCCTCCTTTGTTTGAGTAGTAAGGTTATTGTGAATCATTATATTCATAGATTTTACTCGAATGGGTTCTCTGTCCTTCCTGCTCAAGGCGTCGGCTACCACATTTGCCTTCCCCGGGTGGTAACGAATCTCAAAGTCGTAATCATTCAACAATTTAATCCACCTACGCTGCCTCATATTCAGTTGTTTCTGATTAAATATGTGTTGAAGACTTTTGTGGTCGGTATATATAATACTTTTGACCCCATATAAGTAGTGCCACCAAGTCTTTAATGCAAAAACAACCGCGCCTAATTCCAAATCATGCGTCGTATAATTTTGTTCGTGAATCTTCAATTGTCTAGACGCATAAGCAATCACCTTCGTTCGTTGCATTAATACACAACCGAGACCTTGCTTTGATGCGTCACAATAAATCACAAAATCATCGTTCCCTTCAGGAAATGACAATATAGGTGCCGTAGTTAGCTTTTTATTCAATAACTGAAACGCTTTCTCTTGTTCATCCTTCCATTCAAATTTCTTCCCTTTATGCGTTAATGCAGTCAAGGGTTTTGCGATTCTGGAAAAGTCTTGGATGAACCTTCTGTAGTAACCAGCTAGTCCTAAAAACTGGCGTATGTGTTTCGGAGTTTTCGGGGTTTCTCACTTTTCAACTGTTTCTATCTTTGCCGGATCCACCTTAATACCTTCTTTGTTCACTATGTGACCGAGGAATTGAACTTCTTCCAACCAAAATGCACACTTTGAAAATTTAGCGTACAATTCTTCCTTCCTCAATACTTCTAACACCTTTCTCAAATGTTCACCGTGTTCTTGGTCATTCTTTGAGTAAATAAGTATGTCATCAATGAAAACAATGACAAACTTGTCAAGGTATGGTCCACACACTCGGTTCATAAGGTCCATGAACACAGCTGGTGCATTAGTTAAACCAAACGGCATGACCTTAACTCGTAATGACCGTAACGTGTTCTGAAAGCCGTCTTTGGAATATCATCTTCTTTCACCCGCATTTGATGATACCCGGAACGTAAGTCAATCTTTGAATAAACAGACGAGCCTTGTAGTTGATCAAATAAGTCGTCGATTCTAGGTAGTGGGTAGCGGTTCTTGATGGTAAGTTTGTTCAACTCTCGGTAGTCGATACACAACCTGAATGTACCATCTTTCTTCTTGACAAACAAAACAGGAGCTCCCCACGGCGATGTGCTTGGTCGAATGAAACCACGCGCTAAAAGTTCTTGTAATTGGCTTTGCAGTTCTTTCATCTCGCTGGGAGCGAGTCTGTAAGGAGCACGAGCTATTGGTGCAGCTCCTGGTACAAGATCTATTTGAAATTCAACGGATCGATGTGGGGGAATCCCGGTAATTCTTTCGAAAATACATCGGGAAATTCTTTTGCGACGGGAACATCATTGATGCTCTTTTCTTCAGTTTGTACTTTCTCGACGTGTGCTAGAACAGCATAGCAACCTTTTCTTATTAGTTTTTGTGCCTTCAAATTACTAATAAGATGTAGCTTCGTGTTGCCCTTTTCTCCGTACACCATTAAGGGTTTTCCTTTTTCTCGTATAATGCGAATTGCATTTTTGTAACAAACGATCTCTGCTTTCACTTCTTTCAACCAGTCCATACCGATTATCACATCAAAACTCCCTAACTCTACTGGTATCAAGTCAATCTTAAATGTTACACTAACCAGTTAAATTTCTCGATTCCGACATATATTATCTGCTGAAATTAATTTACCATTTGCTAATTCGAGTAAAAATTTACTATCCAAAGGCGTCAATGGACAACTTAATTTAGCACAAAAATCTCTACTCATATAGCTTCTATCCGCACCCGAATCAAATAAAACGTAAGCAGATTTATTGTTAATAAGAAACGTACCCGTAACAAGCTCCGGGTCTTTCTGTGCCTCTGCCGCATTAATTTTGAAAACTCTTCCGCTGCCTTGTCCATTCGTGTTCTCCTGGTTCGGGCAATTTCTAATAATGTGGCCCAGTTTTCCACATTTATAACAAACTACATTGGCATAACTTGCTCCGACACTACTTGCTCTGCCATTACTTGTTCCGACACCATTTGTTCCTTTCGTTCTGTTAACCCCTAGTCCGTAGACCTCACACTTCGCCGCGCTATGACCATATCTTTTACACTTGTTGCAAAATTTGGTACAGAACCCCGAGTGATACTTTTCACACCTTTGGCATAGCTGCTTCTGATTGTTGTTGTTTTTGTTGTTGTTGCGGTTATTATTGTTTTTAAGATGATTGTTGTAGTTGTTGTTGTTGTTGTTGTTGTTGTTGTTGTTGTTGTTGTTGTTGTTGTTGTTGTTGTTGTTGTTGTTGTTGTTGTTGTTGTTGTCGTTGTCGTTGTCGTCGTCGTCGTCATCGTCGTCATCGTCGTCGTCGTTGTTGTTCTTGTTGTTGTTGTTGTTGTTGGGCCATTTGTTGTAGTTGCGATTGATGTTGCGATTGTTAGGATAGTTGTTGCGATTATTGTTGTAATTACTGTTGTTGTTGTATTGGTGATTCTTATCACCATTTTCCTCCCACTTTCTTTTGACTTGCTTCACATTGGCCTCTTCAGCAGTCTGTTCTTTAATTCTTTCTTCAATATGGTTCACTAGTTTGTGAGCCATTCTACATGCCTATTGTATGGAGGCGGGCTCGTGTGAACTTATATCTTCTTGGATTCTTTCCGGTAATCCTTTCACAAACGCGTCGATCTTCTCTTCATCATCTTCGAACGCTCCAGGACACAATAGGCATAATTCTGTGAATCATCTTTCGTACGTGGTAATATCAAATCCTTGGGTTCGTAACCCTCTAAGTTCTGTCTTGAGCTTATTGACCTCGGTTCTGGGACGGTACTTCTCGTTCATCAAGTGCTTGAATGCTGACCACGGTAGTGCGTAAGCATCATCTTGTCCCACTTGCTCTAGATAGGTATTCAACCATGTTAACGCATAACCTGTGAAGGTATGCGTAGCGTACTTCACTTTGTCCTCTTTAGTACACTTACTTATGGCAAACACCGATTCGACCTTCTCGGTCCACCGTTTCAATCCGATCGGTCCTTCGGTTCCATCAAATTCCAAAGGTTTGCAGGCAGTGAATTCTTTGTAGGTGCATCCTACACGATTTCCTGTACTGCTAGATCCAAGGTTATTGTTGGTATGTAGCGCGGCCTGTACCGCGGCTATGTTTGAAGCAAGAAAGGCACGAAATTCCTCTTCACTCATATTCAAGGTGTGTCGAGTAGTCGGTGCCATTTCCTTCAAAATAGTCAAATGAAACGAGTTAATCATATAGAATATCAAGAGTAGTCAATAGTATTTCGTAGCGTAATATGAACTTATTTATAAAAGCTCTTTCTTCATATTAGCGTTTTATACTCTTTAATTCGGGTAGTACCTACCCGTGAAGTTCATACTTAGCAGCTAACATACCATTTCAACTACTACAATTCTATATGAAAAACTAATCACAAAAAAATATATATCATATTCAAACCTTTATACAATAACTTGCAAACTTACAATATCGCTATTTTACATATAGCATGAAATATAGCACATAAAACTTTGATACAAAGTAGTTGCGAAGATAATTCTAGTTAATAAATAAGGCGTTCAGCAAAGGCAACAAAGACACGTAATTCATACGTCCAGAAACAAGTCATGCATTCTGGTTTTACTAATACCATTTCCCATCCTTGGTCTTGTGGAACGTAACTGTTGTGACCGATAGTATGACAACGTGTTGTAACGTCGTCAAAAGGACGAAGGTTACGTAATGACCAACAGTCTCGTAATAACCTAAAAACCTCATTTCTTACCCCAATTACCGACTCCGTCACTTGTGGGAACGTTTTGTTTAATAGTTGTAGCCCGATGTTCTTTTTCTCACTTTGGTGAGAAGCGAACATTACTAACCTGTAAGCATAACATGCTTCTTTATGTTGCATGTTAGCCGCTTTTTCTAAATCATGAAGTCCTATATTCGGATACATTGAGTCAAAATAATTTCTTAACCCGTTGCGTAAAATAGCATTTGGGTTCCCCGCAATATATGCGTCAAAGTAAACACATCGTAACTTATGGGTTTCCCAATGTGATATCCCCAATCTTTCAAACGAAAGCCTTTTATAAACCAAGGCATTCTTGGAACGTTCTTCGAATGTCTTACAAACTGATTTTGCCATAAATAGTTGTGCCGAGGAATTCTGACCGACTCTAGACAAGATTTCATCAATCATGTCTCCGGGTAAGTCTTCTAAAATATTGGGTTAGCTATCCATTTTGTGTTTTTATACTGTAAAATAGACAAGAGTTAGATTCATAAAAGATACTTATTAATACAAGCAATTTTTACATATATCGTAAATCATAAGCACACTATATTACATATATTACACCGCACAAATACAACTATCTTATTCCGACTCACTCGTTTCTTCTTTTTCGAACTTGGTTCTTTTTGCTAAGTTTTTAGGGATATATGATGTTCCCCTAATACGAGCCGTCGTTTTCCACATTGGTCTAGAAAAACCTGGTGGTTTAGAGGTTCCCGGGTTATTGTTACAACTTAAGAAATACGGGTGTTGACGATACATATAAAGTTCATCGGGGTTGGAATCAGATTTCTCTATTTTTATGCCCTTTCCCTTATTGTTCTCTTTTTCCTTTTTAAATTCAGTTGGGGTAATTTCTATAACATCATCGGAATCCTCGTCGGGATCCGATTCATCGGAGAATTGGTAATCCTCCCAATACTTTGCTTCCTTGGCGGAAGCACCATTGACCATAATTAACTTTGGTCGGTTGGTTGAGGATTTTCTTCTACTTAACCGTTTTATTATTTCCCCCACTGGTTCTATTTCTTCTTCCGGTTCCGATTCTTCTTCCAGTTCCGATTCTTCTTCCGGTTCCGACTCTTCTTCCGGTTCCTCTTCGGGAACTTGTGAATCAGTCCACGAATCATTCCAATTTACATTTGACTCTTCATTATTATTAGGTGAGTCAATGAGACTTGTTCTAGAGGTAGACATCTATCACATAATATCAAACACGTTAAGAGATTAATATATCACATAATATTCACATGTTAAAAATATATAGTTTCCAACAAAATTTGTTAAGCAATCATTTTTCAAGTAAACACGGTCGAAGTCCAGACTCACTAATACATCCTAACAAACTCGATAAGACACACTAATACAAAATTATAGTTCTCTAAGACCAACGCTCTGATACCAATCTTATTGATTAAAAACGTTCCATATTAATTGCTTTCGTTGCGAGGTTTTGACCTCTATATGAGATGTTTTTTCAAAGACTGCATTCATTTTTAAAACAAACCATAACCTTTATTTCATAAATAAAGGTTTAAAAAGCTTTACATAGATTATCAAATAATGATAATCTAAAATATCCTGTTTACACACGACCATTACATAATGGTTTACAATACAAATATGTTACATCGAAATCAGTTTCTTGAATGCAGTTTTTACACAATATCATACAAACATGGACTCCAAATCTTGTCCTTATTTTAGTATGCAACAGCGGAAGCTCTTAGTATTCACCTGAGAATAAACATGCTTTAAACGTCACCAAAAATGTTGGTGAGTTATAGGTTTAACCTATATATATCAAATCGTAACAACAGACCACAAGATTTCATATTTCAATACACATCCCATACATAGAGATAAAAATCATTCATATGGTGAACACCTGGTAACCGACATTAACAAGATGCATATATAAGAATATCCCCATCATTCTGGGACACCCTTCGGATATGATATAAATTTCGAAGTACTAAAGCATCTGGTACTTTGGATGGGGTTTGTTAGGCCCAATAGATCTATCTGTAGGATTCGCGTCAATTAGGGTGTCTGTTCCCTAATTCTTAGATTACCAGAATTAATAAAAAGGGGCTTATTCGATTTCGATAATTCAACCATAGAATGTAGTTTCACGTATTTGTGTCTATTTTGTAAATCATTTATAAAACCTGCATGTATTCTCATCCCAAAAATATTAGATTATAAAAGTGGGACTATAACTCACTTTCACAGATTTTTACTTCGTCGGGAAGTAAGACTTGGCCACTGGTTGATTCACGAACCTATAACAATATATACATATATATCAAAGTATGTTCAAAATATATTTACAATACTTTTAATACATTTTGATGTTTTAAGTTTATTAATTCAGCTGTCCTCGTTAGTAACCTACAACTAGTTGTCCACAGTTAGATGTACAGAAATAAATTGATAAATATTATCTTGAATCAATCCACGACCCAGTGTACACGTATCTCTGTATTGATCACAACTCAAACTATATATATGTTTTGGAATCAACCTCAACCCTGTATAGCTAACTCCAACATTCACATATAGAGTGTCTATGGTTGTTCCGCAATATATATATAGATGGGTCGACATGATAGGTCGAAACATTGTATACGTGTCTATGGTATCTCAAGATTACATAATATACAATATAAGTTGATTAGGTTATGGTTGGAATAGATTTATTACTAACTTTCACGTAGGTAAAATGAGTAGTTTTTATCAATCTTGTTTTACTCGCCATTTCTTCGTTTCTAATCCGTTTTGAGTGATTCCAGTAGCCACGGTTTCGTATTGAACTTAAATTTATGAATCTAAATAGAAAAATTATAAGTTTATAGTCCGAAATACAAGTTACAAGTCATTTTTGAAAGATGTAGTCATTTCCGTCGAAAGAACGACATCTTGATGACCATTTTGAAAAACATACTTTCACTTTGAGTTTAACCATGATTTTTGGATATAATTTCATGTTCATAAGAAAAATCATTTTTCCAGAAGTATAGCTTTTAAATCAAAGTTCTTCTTAGCTTTTAATTATCCCAATCAAAACAGCCCCGAATTTTACTACGACGGCGTATATCAAGTTTTATGGTGTTTATCGTGTTTCCGGGTTTTAAATCATTAAGTTAGCATATCATATAGATATATAACATGTGTTTAGTTAATTTTAAAAGTCTAGTTAGAAGGATTAACTTTATTTGCGAACAAGTTTAGAACTAACTAAACTATGTTCTAGTGATTACAAGTTTATAACGTTGAATAAGACAGCTTTTTATGTATGAATCGAATGATGTTATGAACATCATTACTACCTAAAGTTCCTTGGATAAACCTACTGGAAATGAGAAAAATGGATCTAGCTTCAAAGGATTTTTGGATGGCTTGAAAGTTCTTGAAGCAGAATCATGACACGAAAATAATTTCAAGTAAGATTTCCACTCGAAATAAGATTGTTATAGTTATAGAAATTGAATTAAAGTTTGAATATGATTATTACCTTGTATTAGAAATATAACCTACTGTAAGAAACAAAGGTTTCTTGATCTTGGATGATTACTTGGAATGGATTTAGAAAACTTGGAAGTAAACTTGCAATCTTGGAAGTATTCTTGATTTTATGAAACTAAACTTTTAGAATTTATGAAGAACACTTAGAACTTGAAGATAGAACTTGAGAGAGATCAATTAGATGAAGAAAATTAAAGAATGAAAGTGTTTTTAGGTGTTTTTGGTCGTTGGTGTATGGATTAGATATAAAGGATATGTAATTTTGTTTTCATGTAAATAAGTCATGAATGATTACTCATATTTTTGTAATTTTATGAGATATTTCATGCTAGTTGCCAAATAATGGTTCCCACATGTGTTAGGTGACTCACATGGGCTGCTAAGAGCTGATCATTGGAGTGTATATACCAATAGTACATACATCTAAAAGCTGTGTATTGTATGAGTACGAATACGGGTGCATACGAGTAGAATTGTTGATGAAATTGAACGAGGATGTAATTGTAAGGATTTTTGTTAAGTAGAAGTCTTTTGATAAGTGTCTTGAAATCTTTCAAAAGTGTATGAATACATATTAAAACACTACATGTATATACATTTTAACTGAGTCGTTAAGTCATCGTTAGTCGTTACATGTAAATGTTGTTTTGAAACCTTTAGGTTAACGATCTTGTTAAATGTTGTTAACCCAATGTTTATTGAAATGACCCGTCCTAATCCATCTGGACGAAGTCTTCAACAGCTGATTCCATTGCGATGATCGACTCCAAATAATATCTTTAAAATGAGCAAATGCACATCGGAAGGTTTCTTTCATACCTGAGAATAAACATGCTTTAAAGTGTCAACCAAAAGGTTGGTGAGTTCATAGGTTTATCATAAAACAATAAAATTCATCATTTGGATAGACCACAAAATTTAAATCCTGCATAGTACAAATGGGCCCGAATCCTATACCCACCTGTAATGTAAATGCGATATCTTTTAAATATAGTACACCTTTCTCGTGTACAAAATCATCTTTCATAAATCTTAGTAACCGTACACATATCTCGTGCAAAAAAAAATAACATACACACAACCTGTGTATAAAATCATTCTCTCGATACATAACATTCATATCAATTGGTGGCAATTATCATGTCCACATAATTCAATGGTGGCAATTATCATGTCCACATAATTCAACGGTGGCAATTATCATGTCCACATAATTCAATAATAATCCGCAGAACTTCTGTCTGCATTATAATTCATTCGAGGAATGTTTTGCTTGTGTCTATCTCGTTAAACATTTATAAAAGCATTTCATGTATTCGCAGTTCAAAATATATTTCAAAAGCATTTAATAAAGCAGTTGTAAAAAACAGCGCATCTATTCTCAGTCCCAAAAATGTAAAGAGTAAAAGGGAATCAAATGAACTCACCTAATTGATTTTGTAGTAAAAATACATATAACGATATTGAACAAGTATAGGGTTAGCCTCGGATTCACGAACCTATATCATGTATATATATTAATACATAAAATGGTAATTGAACAATTTATATATTATATTTTATATCTTATATATTTAATTTGTATATATATATATTTAAAATAATTAATATTTATATAGTTTTATATGTATATATATGTATATGATTGATGTTATATTGAAAATTAATAATTTGTTATATTAATTTTAATATATATAATTATATGTAATATTATGGTAGTCGTAATAAATATATTGTTATATAGAAAATATTTATTTGTAATAATAATATTGTTAATATGAAAATAATAATAATAATAATAATAATAATGATAATAATAATAATAATAATAATAATAATAATAATAATATTGATTGTAATAATAATAATCTAAATGATAGTTTTAGTAATAATGATAACTTTAATAAAATGATAATCCTTAATATTAATGATACTTTTAATAAAAATGATAATGATAATAATAATAGTAATAATAATAATAGCTAATACATTTATATTAATACTTTTTACTAATAATGATATGTAAGGATGATATTAATAATAATAATACTTATATTAATAATAATGATAATAATATAAATTTTATTAATGATATTGATAACATAACAATAATAGTAATAATAATAACAATAATAATAATATTAATAATAATAAGACTACCTTTAAAAGAAGCTTTAAAAGAAATAAATGCCATGGCTAGGGCTCGAACCCATGACCCCTCGTTCACTCAAACACTCCCAAACCACCTGTTCTACTCATTTTTCTGAATTAATCCCGGGTTTATATTATATAATCTATATAATCGTCAGTCCCTCTTCTTTTTCTTTTTCTAAAAAAAAAAATGATCCCAGTCAGGATTGAACCTGTGACCTCTTATTTCCCAATAACACTCTTAAACCATCGTGCTATCAGTTTCTTTCGGTTTTAATTATAGCCTAAACACTATTTAACCCGTACATTCTTGTTTCCTAACCATCATATTAATATGAACATAACATCATTTAAATCACATCATTTTCATCCTCTCGGTCAATTATCATCATCATAACAAACGAGTATCATCACTAACATGAAATCACAACATCTCGTTATCATTATTTCTTTATCATTATCGTGATCAATTATCATCGTCATCATCAATACCTACGATCACGATCGTAATTATACTTGTTATATTATCATAACCCGTCACCATCCTCTCTTGTTATCATCGTCAAACATCGATCATTATCAATGAATTAACATTATCATCATGCTTCTCGTCATTAGCATTGTGCACATTCTCATCATCATCAACACATCGAATAATCAAAACAGGAAAGAAACTTAGCTGAACTCATTTTATACGATGGGTTTTGTGACACAGGCCCAATAATAAAACTGATAGTACTCGGCCCAAATATGAAAAGGAATTATGGTAGTCCAACAGTGGCCCGATTTATAACTCAAGAATGCTCAGCCCACTTCATTTATATTTATATTATGCCTCGTGATATTTAGAAAGCAGATGGAAGTTTAAACTTTTTGGGTGGGGTTCGGTTTTGACATCATCATCACCCATTATTCCTAATCACCATCATTTCTATGTATTTTTATCATCAAAAAGAAATAAAATAAATTGGCGGTAGGTGGTGTTAATTCGAAACTGAAAAAGAAAACAGTTGTAGCAACACCAAAATAGTAGTTTTCCATGATCGTTTAAATGGTGGTTGCAGACCCCACTGTTTGCAGTACATCACGATGAAGTTGGGTGGAATTTTGTGATGATGAAAGGTGGTTGTTCAAGGGTGGAAGAGGGTGGTTAAATAGTTTAGAGAATAGAAGATAGATTGTAATTGTAGTAGCAGTTGTATTTCAGTAGCATTGTTAACTCGATAACATAGAACAAAAATGGAAAATGTATACATCATCATACCTGGTGGCAGTTTATGGGTTCGTGACTCCAACAGAAAAATGAAGAAAGAAAATGGAGAGAGTGAGAGGAGAGAGAGGGAGATGGTTGTAGGTGTTGGTGGCGATTTTGAAAACACAAATAACCTCGGCTGTAATGATTTTCGAAGATGGTGGTGATGGTTGTTTACATGTAATCTTTTATGTATGTATAAAGATAAAGAGAAAGAGGTGGTTCAAAGTGGGGTTTTCATGGGTGGTGTTACGGTTGGGACTTCGGCCAGAAACAAAAGCACTAGAGTAGTAGTAGATTGGCATTTAAGGTGATGAAGATGATGGTTTGAAAGGTGATAGGGATGATCGATGGTTCACAAGACAGGAAAAATAATAATAATAACGATGATGATGGTGGAGGATGCCGGTGGTAGTGATGAAGGTGGGTTGGCGGTTCCCGGTGATGGTGATCTCATGGTGTGCGTGTAAGGTTGAGATATGAATGATGAATGTATAATATGCATATGTAATTATGAATATATATGATGATATAGGATTCCTATAATAGAACTAACAATAGTACTCATTCACGGGATTCAATTATTATATTGCCTGCCGACACTTTTGATGGGTATTATTTCGTACCCCGTTGTTAATCAGAGGCAGATAAAATTCTTCAGAAAATTTTTATATTTTTAAATATATTTATTTATTTTGGTTATTATGGTATAAAATTCGATCCTTAATTTGTTAAATAAAAATTACATCAACTGTCCCTCTCATTAATGGGTAAAATATAAAAAGTGTTATAACTTAACAAATAGTTCCTAAATACCTTTTTAATAAGCCTAAAATTTATAGAGCTCATTTTCGTATCACCGTTTAATTTCAAATCATATAAGTTCGATTTTAACTTGTTTAATATTGATAGAATAATAAATGAGTGTTACCGTCGTTCATTAAGTAAATTTGAATTCACATATATATAGTATACTTTATATATAATAAATTTTCATTATATCTTATATTAATTTACTTATTATTTATAACAACAATTTCATATAAGAGTTTCTTATATATAATTATTTATATTTACCTATTTATATATATACCTATCTATTTACAAATAATGGTTTGTGAATCATCGAGAGCAGTCGAATGTCAAATGAATAGATGAATCAGTTCAAAGTTTTTAATACTAAACCTAACAAGCTTTGCTTATCGTGTCCGAAATATATAAAGATTAAGTTTAAATTTGGTCGGAAATTTTCGGTTCGTCACAGTACCTACCCGTTAAAGAAATTTCGTCCCGAAATTTGAGTGAGGTGGTCATGGCTAACCATAAAAATGTTTTCATGACTTATATGAGCTGATAAATAGAGTTTTATTACCATTGAATAATATGGATAGAATTATTCAATTGATCGAAGCGTACAAGTGAAGCTATCACTAAATAGTGAATGAGAAAAGCAAAGATTTGACTTAACTTTTGACATAGTCACGTTTGAATTTAGAAAATAAGGTGTGTCTTAGCTTTTGACTTGTCTTGGTGGAATTCCGGAATTTAAGTGATTTAAAGAAAATCGTCGAAATCTAAAAGATTTGATTCTTTGGCGAGTAAGGAAATTAAGATCTCTATAATTAAATACGGTGATCTGCCTCGATTAATCTGTCTGATATTTCCACTATAAATGAACTCCTTCCGTTCCATTATTCTCACTACTCCTATACTTTCTTCCTTAATTCATACTTTCCAAGATCAGGGAAATGCTCAATCCAGTTCTAATCCTTGATATTTTCCTTATTATCGTATCAATCATTCTTCTTTTTCAACTACCACCGGAGGAATTCTGCTCACTTTTACTTTACTCTTGAGGTTATTGTGTTTATCATACTCTCGTGTCTTTATATTGCTATTCGTATTAATGTACACGGTTTGTGATTTCTGTATTGTTGTCAGTTTTATATCTTCCCTTATGTTTCAGAGCTCTTTGCCTTTTTATTCTCTTCTCGACCTCTAGTAAAGTGAGTAACGGTCCAGAATTCATAAGTATGGAGTTTCGGATGAACTTAATGTTCTAATCAAGAAAGAACGTAATAGCACGATTTGATTTGTCAAATTACCAGAATCACTGAGAATAGAATTATCAAGAATATATTTTCTTGATATGTTCAGAGGTTAATTAGAATGAAAGAGTTATGTAACATGGCACATGATGATGGTATGATCTACTGTGAACCATCAACATGTTTCATTAGAAACTCAGCATGACATACTGTAATATAATCACGTTGGTCAAGCGTCATTATATTATACTAACCCATGCTTCAATTCCCAACACTTCTCCACAATTCATTCATAATTTATACTTATATTTTACCGAAGTTTCCAATATAATGGAATACAGAAAACACGAAGAGGTAGATAATTTTGGACAAGAATATTTATGAAAATATCCTCAGAAATATCGAAGATATTTATGATGATATTTTGGAATTTCTAAGTTTGAAAGTTGATGAAGAAAAATTTTCCGCAAGATTTTAACATGACTTCGGAGCAAGATATTCTCTAAAGATTTCATCGGATCCTGGATTATTTGAATATAGGGTTTGGTCCTTGTATTTGTCCTTGGTCTCCTTTCATGGTTAGCTCAATCTGTTTTTCAGTACCATTCTTTTTTTTATAGAGCGTTCCCAACACTCCATTCTTTATCATCAACCTCTTGGCCATTTAGACCATCTATAATTTTATTGTTTCCTCTGCATTTAATGCTACCATATCTGAATCATCGGTTATCAATCCGAGGTGGTTTCAAGAGAATTGTTTTTTTAAATGATTAAACGCTGATGGTAGTATGGTGGAATATAAAAGGTTCTCTGGTAACAATAAATGAACACGCATATATATCAAGGTTATAATAAGGTTGTTTTGAATGAAAAGTCGAAGTTGATTTGCTGGAGCTATGATAAAATTGGCTAATTTGGAAAGGGATTGTACGGCTATTGTCGGTAATAACAACGTCAAAGAAGCTAGAATAGATACGTGTTAAACGTTTACTCAGGTTCCAAGTGTTTTTCAGGTGCATAACTATATGCATACATCTTTTCTTCCGTAGATGAAGTGTGGTTGGTTCATCCTCTCGATTGAGGTGTTTTCAAGAATCATGAAAGGTTTGAACGCAGATTGTAATTGTCAAGATACGAATGAGGTTTAAGATGAAATCAAGTGGCAAACTTGAAGAGATGTTTAGTTTCATATGTTATAATTAATATTTTAATTCATTTTAATTGTCCAAATATTATTAGTCCACAGTCGATAGACCACAGTTAATAGTCCAATAATTTATATATAGTTTAATATATAATATTCGAATTAATTAATACGTGTCGTGACCCGTATACGTCTCAGACTCGATCACAAGTCAACCTATATATATTATTGTAAAATCAACCTCAACCCTGTATAGAGAACTCGATCATTACTGCATATGGAGTGTCTATGGTTATTCCAAATAATATATATAGATGCGTCGATATGATATGTCAAAACCTTGTATACGTGTCCCGATATTTATAGTGCGTAAAATAAATAACAGAAATTAAATAACGATAAATTAAATTACGAGAAATAAAATTGCGATAAATAAAATGCGATAAATAAATTGCGATAAATAAATTGCGATAAATAAAATGTAATACGGAATTAACAGTTAGCTAGGAACAGTTAGCTAGGATTTTGTTAGCGTGGATTCTTAGCAAAATTTCTCATAGTTAATTTGTAGTGACCCGAACTTTTCCATGTTTATATATATTAATTGAGATTGATATTTACATGATTAAATGTTTCCAACATGTTAAGCAATCAAACTTGTTAAGACTTGATTAATTGAAATAGGTTTCATATAGACAATTGACCACCCAAGTTGACCGGTGATTCACGAACGTTAAAACTTGTAAAAAAAACTATATGATGACATATATATGGTTATATATATAGTTAACATGATATTATGATAAGTAAACATATCATTAATTATATTAACAATGAACTACATATGTAAAAACAAGACTACTAACTTAATGATTTTGAAACGAGACATATATGTAACGTTTATCGTTGTAACGACATTTAATGTATATATATCATATTAAGAGATATTCGTACATCATAATATCATGATAATATAATAATTTAAAATCTATTTTGTTATTATAAACATTGGGTTAACAACATTTAACAAGATCGTTAACCTAAAGGTTTCAAAACAACACTTACATGTAACGACTAACGATGACTTAACGACTCAGTTAAAATGTATATACATGTAGTGTTTTAATATGTATTTATACACTTTTGAAATACTTCAATACACTTATCAAAATACTTCTACTTAACAAAAATGCTTACAATTACATTCTCGTTCAGTTTCATCAACAATTCTACTCGTATGCACCCGTATTCGTACTCGTACAATACACAGCTTTTAGATGTATGTACTATTGGTATATACACTCCAATGATCAGCTCTTAGCAGCCCATGTGAGTCACCTAACACATGTGGGAACCATCATTTGGCAACTAGCATGAAATATCTCATAAGATTACAAAAATATGAGTAATCATTCATGACTTATTTACATGAAAACAAAATTACATATCCTTTATATCTAATCCATACACCAACGACCAAAAACACCTACAAACACTTTCATTCTTCAATTTTCTTCATCTAATTGAACTCTCTCAAGTTCTATCTTCAAGTTCTAAGTGTTCTTCATAAATTCCAAAAGTTCTAGTTTCATAAAATCAAGAATACTTTCAAGTTTGCTAGCTCACTTCCAATCTTGTAAGGTGATCATCCAACCTCAAGAAATCTTTGTTTCTTACAGTAGGTTATCATTCTAATACAAGGTAATAATCATATTCAAACTTTGGTTCAATTTCTATAACTATAACAATCTTATTTCAAGTGATGATCTTACTTGAACTTGTTTTCGTGTCATGATTTTGCTTCAAGAACTTTGAGCCATCCAAGGATCCATTGAAGCTAGATCCATTTTTCTCTTTTCCAGTAGGTTCATCCAAGGAACTTAAGGTAGTAATGATGTTCATAACATCATTCGATTCATACATATAAAGCTATCTTATTCGAAGGTTTAAACTTGTAATCACTAGAACATAGTTTAGTTAATTCTAAACTTGTTCGCAAACAAAAGTTAATCCTTCTAACTTGACTTTTAAAATCAACTAAACACATGTTCTATATCTATATGATATGCTAACTTAATGATTTAAAACCTGGAAACACGAAAAACACCGTAAAACCGGATTTACGCCGTCGTAGTAACACCGCGGGCTGTTTTGGGTTAGTTAATTAAAAACTATGATAAACTTTGATTTAAAAGTTGTTATTCTGAGAAAATGATTTTTATTATGAACATGAAACTATATCCAAAAATTATGGTTAAACTCAAAGTGGAAATATGTTTTCTAAAATGGTCATCTAGACGTCGTTCTTTCGACTGAAATGACTACCTTTACAAAAACGACTTGTAACTTATTTTTCCGACTAGAAACCTATACTTTTTTTGTTTAGATTCATAAAATAGAGTTCAATATGAAACCATAGCAATTTGATTCACTCAAAACGGATTTAAAATGAAGAAGTTATGGGTAAAACAAGATTGGATAATTTTTCTCATTTTAGCTACGTGAAAATTGGTAACAAATCTATTCCAACCATAACTTAATCAACTTGTATTATATATTATGTAATCTTGAGATACCATAGACACGTATACAATGTTTCGACCTATCATGTCGACACATCTATATATATTTCGGAACAACCATAGACACTCTATATGTGAATGTTGGAGTTAGCTATACAGGGTTGAGGTTGATTCCAAAATATATATAGTTTGAGTTGTGATCAATACTGAGATACGTATACACTGGGTCGTGGATTGATTCAAGATAATATTTATCTATTTATTTCTGTACATCTAACTGTGGACAACTAGTTGTAGGTTACTAACGAGGACAGCTGACTTAATAAACTTAAAACATCAAAATATATTAAAAGTGTTGTAAATATATTTTGAACATACTTTGATATATATGTATATATTGTTATAGGTTCGTGAATCAACCAGTGGCCAAGTCTTACTTCCCGACGAAGTAAAAATCTGTGAAAGTGAGTTATAGTCCCACTTTTAAAATCTAATATTTTTGGGATGAGAATACATGCAGGTTTTATAAATGATTTACAAAATAGACACAAGTACGTGAAACTACATTCTATGGTTGAATTATTGAAATCGAATATGCCCCTTTTTATTAAGTCTGGTAATCTAAGAATTAGGGAACAGACACCCTAATTGACGCGAATCCTAAAGATAGATCTATTGGGCCTAACAAACCCCATCCAAAGTACCGGATGCTTTAGTACTTCGAAATTTATATCATATCCGAAGGGTGTCCCGGAATGATGGGGATATTCTTATATATGCATCTTGTTATTGTCGGTTACCAGGTGTTCACCATATGAATGATTTTTATCTCTATGTATGGGATGTGTATTGAAATATGAAATCTTGTGGTCTATTGTTACGATTTGATATATATAGGTTAAACCTATAACTCACCAACATTTTTGTTGACGTTTTAAGCATGTTTATTCTCAGGTGATTATTAAGAGCTTCCGCTGTCGCATACTTAAATAAGGACAAGATTTGGAGTCCATGCTTGTATGATATTGTGTAAAAACTGCATTCAAGAAACTTATTTTGTTGTAACATATTTGTATTGTAAACCATTATGTAATGGTCATGTGTAAACAGGATATATTAGATTATCATTATTTGATAATCTACGTAAAGCTTTTTAAACCTTTATTGATGAAATAAAGGTTATGGTTTGTTTAAAAATGAATGCAGTCTTTGAAAAACGTCTCATATAGAGGTCAAAACCTCGCAACGAAATCAATTAATATGGAACGTTTTTAATCAATAAGAACGGGACATTTCAGTTGGTATCCGAGCGTTGGTCTTAGAGAACCAGAAAATTTGCATTAGTGTGTCTTATCGAGTTTGTTAGGATGCATTAGTGAGTCTGGACTTCGACCGTGTTTTCTTTAAAAATGATTGCTTAACATTTTTGTTGGAAACTATATATTTTTAACATATGAATATTATGTGATATATTAATCTCTTAACGTGTTTGATATTATGTGATAGATGTCTACCTCTAGAACAAGTCCCATTGACTCACCTAATAATAATGAAGAGTCAAATGTAAATTGGAATAATTTGTGGACTGATTCACAAGTTCCCGAAAAGGAACCGGAAGAAGAGTCGGAACCGGAAGAAGAATCGGAACCGGAAGAAGAATCGGAACCGGATGAAGAAATAGAACCGGTGGGGGAAATAATAAAACGGTTAAGTAAAAGAAAATCCTCAACCAACCGACCAAAGTTAATTATGGTCAATGGTGTTTCCGCCAAGGAAGCAAAATATTGGGAGGATTACCAATTCTCCGATGAATCGGATTCCGACGAGAATTCCGATGATGTTATAGAAATTACCCCAACTGAATTTAAAAAGGCAAAAGAAAATAATAAGGGAAAGGGCATAAAAATAGAGAAATCTAATTCCAACCCCGATGAACTTTATATGTATCGTCAACCCCCGAAGTCCTTAAGTTGTAACAATGACCCGGGAACCTCTAAACCACCAGGTTTTTCTAAACCAATGTGGACAACGACGGTTCGTATTAGGGGAACATCATATATCCCTAGAAACTTGGCAAAACGAACCAAAACCGAAGAAGAAGAAACGAGCGAGTCGGAATAAGATAGTTGTATTCGTGTGGTGTAATATATGGAATATAGTGTTCTTATGCTTTATGATATATGTAAAAATTGCTTGTATTAATAAGTATTTTTTTTTATGAATCTAACTCTTGTCTATTTTACAGTTTAAAAATACAAAATGGATAGACAACCCAATATTTTAAGAGACCTACCCGGAGACATGATTGATGAAATCTTGTCTAGAGTCGGCCAGAATTCTTCGGCACAACTATTTAAGGCGAGATCAGTTTGTAAGACATTCGAAGAACGTTCCAAGAATGTCTTGGTTTATAAGAGACTTTCGTTTGAAAGATGGGGGATATCACATTGGGAAACCCATAAGTTACGATGTGTTTACTTTGACGCATATATTGCGGGGAACCCAAATGCTATTTTACGCAACGGGTTAAGAAATTATTTTGACTCAATATATCCGAATATTGGACTTCGTGATTTAGAAAAAGCGGCTAACATGCAACATAAAGAAGCATGTTATGCTTACGGATTAGTAATGTTCGCTTCTCACCAAAGTGAGAACAAGAACATCGGGCTACAACTATTAAACAAAACGTTTCCACAAGTGACGGAGTCGGTAATTGGGGTAAGAAATGAGGTTTTTAGATTATTACGGGACTGTTGGACATTACGTAACCCTCGTCCCTTTGATGACGTTACAACACGCTGTCTTATCAACGGCCATAACGGTTATGTTGCACAAGACCAAGGATGGGAAGTAGTCCTAGTAAAACCAGAATGCATGACTTGTTTCTGGACGTATGAATTACGTGTATTTATTGCCTTTGCTGAACGACTTGTGTACTAGCTAGAATTGTCTTCACAACTATCTTGTATCAAAGTTATTGTGTGCTATATTTCATGCTTTATGTAAAATAAGCGGTATTGTAAGTTTGTAAAATATTGTATAAAAGTTTGAACGCGAAATATTATTATAATCAGTTTTTCATATAGAATTGTAGTAGTTGAATTGTATATTAGCTACTAAGTATGAACTTAACGGGTAGGTACTACCCGAATTTAAACTTATAAAACGCTAATATGAAGAAAAAGCTTTTATAAATGAGTTCATATTATGCTACGAAATACTATTAACTACTCTTAATATTCTGTATGATTAACTTGTTCTATTTAACTATTTTGAAGGAAATGGCACCGACTACTCGACACACCGTGAATATGAATGAAGAGGAATTCCGTACTTTTCTAGCTTCAAACATAGCCGCAGTACAGGCTGCGCTACATACCAACAATAACCTTGGATCTAGCAGTACAGGAAATCGTGTAGGATGCACCTACAAAGAATTCACTGCCTGCAAACCTTTGGAATTTGATGGAACCGAAGGACCGATCGGATTGAAACGGTGGACCGAGAAGGTTGAATCGGTGTTTGCCATAAGTAAGTGTACTGAAGAGGACAAAGTGAAGTACGCTACGCATACCTTCACAGGTTCTGCGTTAACATGGTGGAATACCTATCTAGAGCAAGTGGGACAAGATGATGCGTACGCACTACCGTGGTCAGCATTCAAGCACTTGATGAACGAGAAGTACCGTCCCAGAACCGAGGTCAATAAGCTCAAGACAGAACTTAGAGGGTTACGAACCCAAGGATTTGATATTACCACGTACGAAAGACGATTCACAGAATTGTGCCTATTGTGTCCGGGAGCATTCGAAGATGAGGAAGAGAAGATCGACGCGTTTGTGAAAGGATTACCGGAAAGAATCCAAGAAGATATAAGTTCACACGAGCCCGCCTCCATACAACAGGCATGTAGAATGGCTCACAAACTAGTGAACCAGATTGAAGAAAGAATTAAAGAACAGACTGCTGAAGAGGCCAATGTGAAGCAAGTCAAAAGAAAGTGGGAGGAAAACGGTGATAAGAATCACCAATACAACAACAACAGCAATTACAACAATAATCGCAACAATTATCCCAACAATCGCAACATCAATCGCAACTACAACAAACGGCCCAACAACAACAACAACAACAACAACAGCAACTACAACAATCATCCCAACAACAATAATAACCGCAACAACAACAACAATCAGAAGCAACTATGCCAAAGGTGTGAAAAGAATCACTCGGGGTTCTGCACCAAATTTTGCAACAAGTGTAAAAGAAATGGTCATAGCGCGGCGAAGTGTGAGGTCTACGGACCAGGGGTTAATAGAACGAAAGGAACAAATGGTGTCGGAACGAGTAATGGCGGGGCAAGTAGTGTCGGAGCAAGTTATGCCAATGTAGTTTGTTATAAATGTGGAAAACCAGGCCACATTATTAGAAATTGCCCGAACCAGGAGAACACGAATGGACAAGGCCGTGGAAGAGTTTTCAATATTAATGCGGTAGAGGCACAGGAAGACCCGGAGCTTGTTACGGGTACGTTTCTTATTGACAATAAATCTGCTTACGTTTTATTTGATTCGGGTGCGGATAGAAGCTATATGAGTAGAGATTTTTGTGCTAAATTAAGTTGTCCATTGACGCCTTTGGATAGTAAATTTTTACTCGAATTAGCAAATGGTAAATTAATTTCAGCAGATAATATATGTCGGAATCGAGAAATTAAACTGGTTAGCGAAACATTTAAGATTGATTTGATACCAGTAGAGTTAGGGAGTTTTGATGTGATAATCGGTATGGACTGGTTGAAAGAAGTGAAAGCGGAGATCGTTTGTTACAAAAATGCAATTCGCATTATACGAGAAAAAGGAAAACCCTTAATGGTGTACGGAGAAAAGGGCAACACGAAGCTACATCTTATTAGTAATTTGAAGGCACAAAAACTAATAAGAAAAGGTTGCTATGCTGTTCTAGCACACGTCGAGAAAGTACAAACTGAAGAAAAGAGCATCAATGATGTTCCCATTGCAAAAGAATTTCCCGATGTATTTTCGAAAGAATTACCGGGATTACCCCCACATCGATCCGTTGAATTTCAAATAGATCTTGTACCAGGAGCTGCACCAATAGCTCGTGCTCCTTACAGACTCGCACCCAGCGAGATGAAAGAACTGCAAAGCCAATTACAAGAACTTTTAGAGCGTGGTTTCATTCGACCAAGCACATCACCGTGGGGAGCTCCTGTTTTGTTTGTCAAGAAGAAAGATGGTACATTCAGGTTGTGTATCGACTACCGAGAGTTGAACAAACTTACCATCAAGAACCGCTACCCACTACCGAGAATCGACGACTTATTTGATCAACTACAAGGCTCGTCTGTTTATTCAAAGATTGACTTACGTTCCGGGTATCATCAAATGCGGGTGAAAGAAGATGATATTCCAAAGACTGCTTTCAGAACACGTTACGGTCATTACGAGTTTATGGTCATGCCGTTTGGTTTAACTAATGCACCAGCTGTGTTCATGGACCTTATGAACTGAGTGTGTGGACCATACCTTGACAAGTTTGTCATTGTTTTCATTGATGACATACTTATTTACTCAAAGAATGACCAAGAACACGGTGAACATTTGAGAAAAGTGTTAGAAGTATTGAGGAAGGAAGAATTGTACGCTAAGTTTTCAAAGTGTGCATTTTGGTTGGAAGAAGTTCAATTCCTCGGTCACATAGTGAACAAAGAAGGTATTAAGGTGGATCCGGCAAAGATAGAAACTGTTGAAAAGTGGGAAACCCCGAAAACTCCGAAACACATATGCCAGTTTTTAGGACTAGCTGGTTACTACAGAAGGTTCATCCAAGACTTTTCCAGAATAGCAAAACCCTTGACTGCATTAACGCATAAAGGGAAGAAATTTGAATGGAATGATGAACAAGAGAAAGCGTTTCAGTTATTGAAGAAAAAGCTAACTACGGCACCTATATTGTCATTGCCTGAAGGGAATGATGATTTTGTGATTTATTGTGACGCATCAAAGCAAGGTCTCGGTTGTGTATTAATGCAGCGAACGAAGGTGATTGCTTATGCGTCTAGACAATTGAAGATTCACGAACAAAATTATACGACGCATGATTTGGAATTAGGCGCGGTTGTTTTTGCATTAAAGACTTGGAGGCACTACTTATATGGGGTCAAAAGTATTATATATACCGACCACAAAAGTCTTCAACACATATTTAATCAGAAACAACTGAATATGAGGCAGCGTAGGTGGATTGAATTATTGAATGATTACGACTTTGAGATTCGTTACCACCCGGGGAAGGCAAATGTGGTAGCCGATGCCTTGAGCAGGAAGGACAGAGAACCCATTCGAGTAAAATCTATGAATATAATGATTCATAATAACATTACTACTCAAATAAAGGAGGCGCAACAAGGAGTTTTAAAAGAGGGAAATTTAAAGGATGAAATACCCAAAGGATCGGAGAAACATCTTAATATTCGGGAAGACGGAACCCGGTATAGGGCTGAAAGGATTTGGGTACCAAAATTTGGAGATATGAGAGAAATGGTACTTAGAGAAGCTCATAAAACCAGATACTCAATACATCCTGGAACGGGGAAGATGTACAAGGATCTCAAGAAACATTTTTGGTGGCCGGGTATGAAAGCCGATGTTGCTAAATACGTAGGAGAATGTTTGACGTGTTCTAAGGTCAAAGCTGAGCATCAGAAACCATCAGGTCTACTTCAACAACCCGAAATCCCGGAATGGAAATGGGAAAACATTACCATGGATTTCATCACTAAATTGCCAAGGACTGCAAGTGGTTTTGATACTATTTGGGTAATAGTTGATCGTCTCACCAAATCAGCACACTTCCTACCAATAAGAGAAGATGACAAGATGGAGAAGTTAGCACGACTGTATTTGAAGGAAGTCGTCTCCAGACATGGAATACCAATCTCTATTATCTCTGATAGGGATGGCAGATTTATTTCAAGATTCTGGCAGACATTACAGCAAGCATTAGGAACTCGTCTAGACATGAGTACTGCCTATCATCCACAAACTGATGGGCAGAGCGAAAGGACGATACAAACGCTTGAAGACATGCTACGAGCATGTGTTATTGATTTCGGAAACAGTTGGGATCGACATCTACCGTTAGCAGAATTTTCCTACAACAACAGCTACCATTCAAGCATTGAGATGGCGCCGTTTGAAGCACTTTATGGTAGAAAGTGCAGGTCTCCGATTTGTTGGAGTGAGGTGGGGGATAGACAGATTACGGGTCCGGAGATTATACAAGAAACTACCGAGAAGATCATCCAAATTCAACAACGGTTGAAAACCGCCCAAAGTCGACAAAAGAGCTACGCTGACATTAAAAGAAAAGATATAGAATTTGAAATTGGAGAGATGGTCATGCTTAAAGTTTCACCTTGGAAAGGCGTTGTTCGATTTGGTAAACGAGGGAAATTAAATCCAAGGTATATTGGACCATTCAAGATTATTGATCGTGTCGGACCAGTAGCTTACCGACTTGAGTTACCTCAACAACTCGCGGCTGTACATAACACTTTCCACGTCTCGAATTTAAAGAAATGTTTTGCTAAAGAAGATCTCACTATTCCGTTAGATGAAATCCAAATCAACGAAAAACTTCAATTCATCGAAGAACCCGTCGAAATAATGGATCGTGAGGTTAAAAGACTTAAGCAAAACAAGATACCAATTGTTAAGGTTCGATGGAATGCTCGTAGAGGACCCGAGTTCACCTGGGAGCGTGAAGATCAGATGAAGAAGAAATACCCGCATCTATTTCCAGAAGATTCGTCAACACCTTCAACAGCTTAAAATTTCGGGACGAAATTTATTTAACGAGTAGGTACTGTAGTGACCCGAACTTTTCCATGTTTATATATATTAATTGAGATTGATATTTACATGATTAAATGTTTCCAACATGTTAAGCAATCAAACTTGTTAAGACTTGATTAATTGAAATAGGTTTCATATAGACAATTGACCACCCAAGTTGACCGGTGATTCACGAACGTTAAAACTTGTAAAAAAAACTATATGATGACATATATATGGTTATATATATAGTTAACATGATATTATGATAAGTAAACATATCATTAATTATATTAACAATGAACTACATATGTAAAAACAAGACTACTAACTTAATGATTTTGAAACGAGACATATATGTAACGTTTATCGTTGTAACGACATTTAATGTATATATATCATATTAAGAGATATTCGTACATCATAATATCATGATAATATAATAATTTAAAATCTATTTTGTTATTATAAACATTGGGTTAACAACATTTAACAAGATCGTTAACCTAAAGGTTTCAAAACAACACTTACATGTAACGACTAACGATGACTTAACGACTCAGTTAAAATGTATATACATGTAGTGTTTTAATATGTATTTATACACTTTTGAAATACTTCAATACACTTATCAAAATACTTCTACTTAACAAAAATGCTTACAATTACATTCTCGTTCAGTTTCATCAACAATTCTACTCGTATGCACCCGTATTCGTACTCGTACAATACACAGCTTTTAGATGTATGTACTATTGGTATATACACTCCAATGATCAGCTCTTAGCAGCCCATGTGAGTCACCTAACACATGTGGGAACCATCATTTGGCAACTAGCATGAAATATCTCATAAGATTACAAAAATATGAGTAATCATTCATGACTTATTTACATGAAAACAAAATTACATATCCTTTATATCTAATCCATACACCAACGACCAAAAACACCTACAAACACTTTCATTCTTCAATTTTCTTCATCTAATTGAACTCTCTCAAGTTCTATCTTCAAGTTCTAAGTGTTCTTCATAAATTCCAAAAGTTCTAGTTTCATAAAATCAAGAATACTTTCAAGTTTGCTAGCTCACTTCCAATCTTGTAAGGTGATCATCCAACCTCAAGAAATCTTTGTTTCTTACAGTAGGTTATCATTCTAATACAAGGTAATAATCATATTCAAACTTTGGTTCAATTTCTATAACTATAACAATCTTATTTCAAGTGATGATCTTACTTGAACTTGTTTTCGTGTCATGATTTTGCTTCAAGAACTTTGAGCCATCCAAGGATCCATTGAAGCTAGATCCATTTTTCTCTTTTCCAGTAGGTTCATCCAAGGAACTTAAGGTAGTAATGATGTTCATAACATCATTCGATTCATACATATAAAGCTATCTTATTCGAAGGTTTAAACTTGTAATCACTAGAACATAGTTTAGTTAATTCTAAACTTGTTCGCAAACAAAAGTTAATCCTTCTAACTTGACTTTTAAAATCAACTAAACACATGTTCTATATCTATATGATATGCTAACTTAATGATTTAAAACCTGGAAACACGAAAAACACCGTAAAACCGGATTTACGCCGTCGTAGTAACACCGCGGGCTGTTTTGGGTTAGTTAATTAAAAACTATGATAAACTTTGATTTAAAAGTTGTTATTCTGAGAAAATGATTTTTATTATGAACATGAAACTATATCCAAAAATTATGGTTAAACTCAAAGTGGAAATATGTTTTCTAAAATGGTCATCTAGACGTCGTTCTTTCGACTGAAATGACTACCTTTACAAAAACGACTTGTAACTTATTTTTCCGACTAGAAACCTATACTTTTTTTGTTTAGATTCATAAAATAGAGTTCAATATGAAACCATAGCAATTTGATTCACTCAAAACGGATTTAAAATGAAGAAGTTATGGGTAAAACAAGATTGGATAATTTTTCTCATTTTAGCTACGTGAAAATTGGTAACAAATCTATTCCAACCATAACTTAATCAACTTGTATTATATATTATGTAATCTTGAGATACCATAGACACGTATACAATGTTTCGACCTATCATGTCGACACATCTATATATATTTCGGAACAACCATAGACACTCTATATGTGAATGTTGGAGTTAGCTATACAGGGTTGAGGTTGATTCCAAAATATATATAGTTTGAGTTGTGATCAATACTGAGATACGTATACACTAGGTCGTGGATTGATTCAAGATAATATTTATCGATTTATTTCTGTACATCTAACTGTGGACAACTAGTTGTAGGTTACTAACGAGGACAGCTGACTTAATAAACTTAAAACATCAAAATATATTAAAAGTGTTGTAAATATATTTTGAACATACTTTGATATATATGTATATATTGTTATAGGTTCGTGAATCAACCAGTGGCCAAGTCTTACTTCCCGACGAAGTAAAAATCTGTGAAAGTGAGTTATAGTCCCACTTTTAAAATCTAATATTTTTGGGATGAGAATACATGCAGGTTTTATAAATGATTTACAAAATAGACACAAGTACGTGAAACTACATTCTATGGTTGAATTATTGAAATCGAATATGCCCCTTTTTATTAAGTCTGGTAATCTAAGAATTAGGGAACAGACACCCTAATTGACGCGAATCCTAAAGATAGATCTATTGGGCCTAACAAACCCCATCCAAAGTACCGGATGCTTTAGTACTTCGAAATTTATATCATATCCGAAGGGTGTCCCGGAATGATGGGGATATTCTTATATATGCATCTTGTTATTGTCGGTTACCAGGTGTTCACCATATGAATGATTTTTATCTCTATGTATGGGATGTGTATTGAAATATGAAATCTTGTGGTCTATTGTTACGATTTGATATATATAGGTTAAACCTATAACTCACCAACATTTTTGTTGACGTTTTAAGCATGTTTATTCTCAGGTGATTATTAAGAGCTTCCGCTGTCGCATACTTAAATAAGGACAAGATTTGGAGTCCATGCTTGTATGATATTGTGTAAAAACTGCATTCAAGAAACTTATTTTGTTGTAACATATTTGTATTGTAAACCATTATGTAATGGTCATGTGTAAACAGGATATATTAGATTATCATTATTTGATAATCTACGTAAAGCTTTTTAAACCTTTATTGATGAAATAAAGGTTATGGTTTGTTTAAAAATGAATGCAGTCTTTGAAAAACGTCTCATATAGAGGTCAAAACCTCGCAACGAAATCAATTAATATGGAACGTTTTTAATCAATAAGAACGGGACATTTCATAATTAGTCTGTTTCTAACAAATTTTATTTTATCAAATGTTTTTCTTCATTATGCCACTTGTTGGATTCTGATAGGTCAAAATCCAAATTTAAAATTGAATGAAATGTCTATTCTGCGGTGAACGGATACGGATACCGGTGGATGTAAGTAGGATAGTGAATAACTGTTGCATCAGATTCAAAGAATGTATAATGTAACTTATTAATATGAAATATAAATATTCCTCGGGTATTACTTACCCGTTAAAACATTTTCACCATTAACAGTTTGTGCGAAAGAATTTTTAATTACAATCTTTATGAAAATATACTTACATATATATTTTCTTCAGATGTAATAATAGATTCAATGAGTTAATATAATATTAATCTCATTTGATTTACCGTTATAACTATAATACATAATCTCTAAAATATTAGAGATTACATAATCGCCATGAAGAACGAAGATAATTGATGTAGAACGATACGTAGAACGATGATTGTACTCGAGGTACTGAATGGGATGTTGAGGCATGGATTGTTGATGGTACTGGTGCTGTTACTGATGGTACTGTTGGTGCCGGTGATGTTGTTGAAGCTGGTAAATTTTGCACCATATTCTCCAGATTGATTACTCGTGCGCGAAGTTTGTTGACTTCTTCTATTATTCCGGGATGATTGTCGGTCGGAACGAGTGGATGAATAAGGTTTAGAATTGTGGATAGAATATAATCGTGTAGAACTACTCTGGAAATGAGGCTGAAAATGGTGTTTCGGATAGATTCACCGGTAGGTGCTTCAGGTTCTCCGCCAAGAGGGAAATTTGGTGGATTGAAAGGGTCGCCTTCTTCGCGTCTTCATTGATTAAGTCGACTACGAACTCATCAGATGAATTGGGGATGGATGATTGGTTGATTCATTATGGTGACGCTGCTTTCGGAGCTTAGGTGAAACTCCATATCGGAATAGCTGTCGGAATCCGAGGAATTCGAACTGGTTGAGGGATCCATCTCGTACGATCAGATAAAGGATTTTCGATATGAATTAGATTATAAGATGTAGATTAGTATCGTGCAATACATAATTTACATATGCATATATAATACTAAAATCCCATAAGTTACGGAGGAATCTACGGAATACGACAGGCAAAGTTTACAGTAACAGGTACGCTAAGATATGGATTAACAGATACGCTATGATATAAATTTATCTATACACTGTCTATGCAATAGAGGCAGTAAGACGTGTCTAGACTTTAAGGATGATAAGCTAATAATTTTTGACACTAAATGATAAGCAAAACTTTTGACATGCAGACACGGTCAAAGTTCAGACTCACTAATGCATCTAAACAACTACTAGTTAGACACACTAATGCAAGACCTGGTTCGCTAAGACCACCGCTCTGATACCAACTGAAATGACCCGTCCTAATCCATCTGGACGAAGTCTTCAACAGCTGATTCCATTGCGATGATCGACTCCAAATAATATCTTTAAAATGAGCAATTGCACAGCGGAAGGTTTCTTTCATACCTGAGAATAAACATGCTTTAAAGTGTCAACCAAAAGGTTGGTGAGTTCATAGGTTTATCATAAAACAATAAAATTCATCATTTTGATAGACCACAAAATTTAAATCCTGCATGGTACAAATGGGCCCGAATCCTATACCCACCTGTAATGTACATGCGATATCTTTTAAATATAGTACACCTTTCTCGTGTACGAAATCATCTTTCATAAATCTTAGTAACCGTACACATATCTCGTGCAAAAAAAAATAACATACACATAACCTGTGTATAAAATCATTCTCTCGATACATAACATTCATATCAATTGGTGGCAATTATCATGTTCACATAATTCAATGGTGGCAATTATCATGTCCACATAATTCAACGGTGGCAATTATCATGTCCACATAATTCAATAATAATCCGCAGAACTTCTGTCTGCATTATAATTCATTCGAGGAATGTTTTGCTTGTGTCTATCTCGTCAAACATTTATAAAAGCATTTCATGTATTCGCAGTTCAAAATATATTTCAAAAGCATTTAATAAAGCAGTTGTAAAAAACAGCGCATCTATTCTCAGTCCCAAAAATGTAAAGAGTAAAAGGGAATCAAATGAACTCACCTAATGTATTTTGTAGTAAAAATACATATAACGATATTGAACAAGTATAGGGTTGGCCTCGGATTCACGAACCTATATCATGTATATATATTAATACATAAAATGGTAATTGAACAATTTATATATATTATATTTTATATCTTATATATTTAATTTGTATATATATATATTTAAAATAATTAATATTTATATAGTTTTATATATATATGTATATGATTGATGTTATATTGAAAATTAATAATTTGTTATATTAATTTTAATATATATAATTATATGTAATATTATGGTAGTCGTAATAAATATATTGTTATATAGAAAATATTTATTTGTAATAATAATATTGTTAATATGAAAATAATAATAATAATAATGATAATAATAATAATAATAATAATAATGATAGTAATAATAATAATCTAAATGATAGTTTTAGTAATAATGATAACTTTAATAAAATGATAATCCTTAATATTAATGATACTTTTAATAAAAATGATAATGATAATAATAATAGTAATAATAATAATAGCTAATACATTTATATTAATACTTTTTACTAATAATGATATGTAAGGATGGGATTAATAATAATAATACTTATATTAATAATAATGATAATAATATAAATTTTATTAATGATATTGATAACATAACAATAATAGTAATAATAATAACAATAATAATAATATTAATAATAATAAGACTACCTTTAAAAGAAGCTTTAAAAGAAATAAATGCCATGGCTAGGGCTCGAACCCATGACCCCTCTTTCACTCAAACACTCCCAAACCACCTGTTCTACTCATTTTTCTGAATTAATCCCGGGTTTATATTATATAATCTATATAATCGTCAGTCCCTCTTCTTCTTATTTTTCTAAAAAAAAAATGATCCCAGTCAGGATTGAACCTGTGACCTCTTGTTTCCCAATAACACTCTTAAACCATCGTGCTATCAGTTTCTTTCGGTTTTAATTATAGCCTAAACACTATTTAACCCGTACATTCTTGTTTCCTAACCATCATATTAATATGAACATAACATCATTTAAATCACATCATTTTCATTCCTCTCGGTCAATTATCATCATCATAACAAACGAGTATCATCACTAACATGAAATCACAACATCTCGTTATCATTATTTCTTTATCATTATCGTGATCAATTATCATCGTCATCATCAATACCTACGATCACGATCGTAATTATACTTGTTATATTATCATAACCCGTCACCATCCTCTCTTGTTATCATCGTCAAACATCGATCATTATCAACGAATTAACATTATCATCATGCTTCTCGTCATTAGCATTGTGCACATTCTCATCATCATCAACACATCGAATAATCAAAACAAGAAAGAAACTTAGCTGAACTCATTTTATACGATGGGTTTTGTGACACAGGCCCAATAATAAAACTGATAGTACTCGGCCCAAATATGAAAAGGAATTATGGTAGTCCAACAGTGGCCCGATTTATAACTCAAGAATGCTCAACCCACTTCATTTAGATTTATATTATGCCTCGTGATATTTAGAAAGCAGATGGAAGTTTAAACTTTTTGGGTGGGGTTCGGTTTTGACATCATCATCACCCATTATTCTAATCACCATCATTTCTATGTCTTTTTATCATCAAAAAGAAATAAAATAAATTGGCGGTAGGTGGTGTTAATTTGAAACTGAAAAAGAAAACAGTTGTAGCAACACCAAAATAGTAGTTTTCCATGATCGTTTAAATGGTGGTTGCAGACCCCACTGTTTGCAGTACATCACGATGAAGTTGGGTGGCATTTTGTGATGATGAAAGGTGGTTGTTCAAGGGTGGAAGAGGGTGGTTAAATAGTTTAGAGAATAGAAGATTGATTGTAATTGTAGTAGCAGTAGTATTTCAGTAGCATTGTTAACTCGATAACATAGAACAGAAATGGAAAATGTATACAACATCATACCTGGTGGCAGTTTATGGGTTCGTGACTCCAACAGAAAAATGAAGAAAGAAAATGGAGAGAGTGAGAGGAGAGAGAGGGAGATGGTTGTAGGTGTTGGTGGCGATTTTGAAAATACAAATAACCTCGGCTGTAATGATTTCCGGAGATGGTGGTGATGGTTGTTTACATGTAATCTTTTATGTATGTATAAAGATAAAGAGAAAGAGGTGGTTCAAAGTGGGGTTTTCATGGGTGGTGTTACGGTTGGGACTTCGGACAGAAACAAAAGCACTAGAGTAGTAGTAGATTGGCGTTTAAGGTGATAAAGATGATGGTTTGAAAGGTGATAGGGATGATCGATGGTTCACAAGACAGGAAAAATAATAATAATAACGATGATGATGGTGGAGGATGCCGGTGGTAGTGATGAAGGTGGGTTGGCGGTTCCCGGTGATGGTGATCTCATGGTGTGGGTGTAAGGTTGAGATATGAATGATGAATGTATAATATGCATATGTAATTATTAATATATATGATGATATAGGATTCCTATAATAGAACCAACAATAGTACTCATTCACGGGATTCAATTATTATATTGCCTGCCGACACTTTTGATGGGTATTATTTCGTACCCCGTTGTTAATCAGAGGCAGATAAAATTCTTCAGAAAATTTTTATATTTTTAAATATATTTATTTATTTTGGTTATTATGGTATAAAATTCGATCCTTAATTTATTAAATAAAAATTACATCAACTGTCACTCTCATTAATGGGTAAAATATAAAAAGTGTTATAACTTAACAAATAGTTCCTAAATACATTTTTAATAAGTCTAAAATCTATAGAGCTCATTTTCGTATCACTGTTTATTTTAAAATCATATAAGTTCGATTTTAACTTGTTTAATATTGATAGAATAATAAATGAGTGTCACCGTCGTTCATTAAGTAAATTCGAATTCACATATATATAGTATACTTTATATATAATAAATTTTCATTATATCTTATATTAATTTACTTATTATTTATAACAACAATTTCATATAACAGTTTCTTATATATAATTATTTATATTTACCTATTTATATATATACCTATCTATTTACATATAATGGTTCGTGAATCATCGAGAGCAGTCGAATGTCAAATGAATAGATGAATTAGTTCAAAGTTTTTGAGACTAAACCTAACAAGCTTTGCTTATCGTGTCCGAAATATATAAAGATTAAGTTTAAATTTGGTCAGAAATTTTCGGTTCGTCACATTTATAATATCAAATGAGATTTTAAATTATTATATTATCATGATATTACGATGTACGAATATCTCTTAATATGATCTATATACATTAAATGTCGTTACAATGATAATCGTTACATATATGTCTCGTTTCAAAATCATTAAGTTAGTAGTCTTATTTTTACATATGTAGTTCATTGTTAATACACTTAATGATATATTTACTTATCATTTAACATAATTAACTAAGTGTATCAATATCTTAATATGATTCATATGTACCTAGTAAGATGTTATAACGATAATCGTTATATATATCGTTTTCGAGTTTCTTAATTTAATAGTCTCATTTTTATGTATATAACTCATTGTTAAAATACCTAATGAGATACATACTTATAATAAAATCATGTTAACTATATATATATATAACCATATATATGTCATCGTATAGTTTTTATAAGTTTTAACGTTCGTGAATCACCGGTCAACTTGGGTGGTCATTTGTCTATATTAAACATATTTCAATTAATCAAGTCTTAATAAGTTTGATTGCTTAACATGTTGGAAACACTTAATCATGTAAATATCAATTTCATTTAATATATATAAACATGGAAAAGTTCGAGTCACTACAAGAAGGACCACCATTGCCATTCGTATCCGTTCCGTTTCTCGTCTTCATTCTAAAGATTAAAGAATGGATTAGACATCACCAATGAATTAATACACATAAATACCTATGCATATGACAGTACACACCCTACATCTAGCTCAATGCTTGTCGCATGTCCTTGCTTGACTTGACTTGCAACCGTGATAGTGGTCGCGACTCACTATTACGCTCACATGCCATGCCACGCTCAAACGTATCACAACCATCTCGCTCGATGTTCAAAACAATAACACATGATTAGTAACATCAATATATATAGCATAGTTAGTCCACCTGTGCATAAAAGAACTAATCAAAACCCGCACCGACCAGTAATCCTACAAGTCTCGCATATAGTTCAACGACTCAAATGTCTAAGTCTAGGCGCCTATCTCAAGTCACCTAAATCCCTTAGACCATGCTCTGATACCACTTGTAACAACTCAAACCAAACCATGAACAACCCGCGTAAAAATGTGAAATAAAAAAAAAATTATGCTGTTCAGATGGTGGCGCGGCGCGCCAGGTATTCGCGCGGCGCGCAGAATCACCTGGACAGCCCGCTGTCCCCGGAAGTCAATTACACGAAAATGTTTGACCTTTTCCCGGCATAATCAGACAAAACGCTTTCAACCACATATTCATACATGTAAAACTAACACGTTCCATTAATAAAATTAGTTTTACGAAGCGAGGCCCACACGACCCAAATTACAAGTTTAATACATAACGCGAGTTTCGACCACAAAAAGTTTAAATGCCAAACGACACATCGAGCATGGTGTTTGGGGTTAAACTACCCAAGTCTCGGTCGAACTTCCAAAAGCTATAACCCCCGAGCCACTAATCCAAGCGAATACCTTTGCCCTTATCTAAGCCAGATCCTTAAAAGGTAAACAACGAGAGGGTAAGCTAACGCTTAGTGAATGCAATAATTATACATATACATATATAATACACCTACTTGCAAGCACTTATACAAATACCTCATACACGCTAGCAATTTACATAGCATACCATCGCAAGTATAACTCTAAACCCTCCAAGATCACAAGCTAGCACAACAATAGCATATATATAACCCGAATAATTTAACATGCTACACTACAACGCGTAATCATGGTTAACCAATAACACAAGGGAATGGTACTTCGAATTTCCCATCGGTGTTCGTAACAACCGTTAGTGTACAACGAAATATATCACTAACCCCTAGGCGACACGGATAACGACATATCCATTCAAGCAATCGTTAGTGTACAACGAAATATATCACTAACTCTTGGGCAATTTGGACAACGAAATATCCATCATTAGTGTACAACGAAATATATCACTAACTCTTGGGCAATTTGGACAATGAAATATCCATCGTTAGTGTACAACAAAATATATCACTAACTCTTGGTGGTATAGACACGTATACCCGGCCCCATCCCCCGCCCTACAAATAGATACATTATATACACACATGTATAATCATTCCACTCACCTTACGCCTTCGGTGAATCGATAAACCAAGCTTGAAACTTTAAGGTAACACACCTATTACAATGTACACATAATCAACACCCATTCAAGTTGGTCAAACTTGCAACACTCACCATCACTAGGTCCTTTTGACCCATTTGGACACTTAACCCTAAAATTGGGTCAACTCACACCCAAAACCCTAACATTAGCCAAGATAGGTTTAAAACACATTTCAACACTAGGTTTATGCATTAATCACAAACATTAACTAACTTAGGTCCATTTTGACCCATTTGACCAATTAAAGTCAACATACCCATTTCGGGTCATCCACTAACCCACACAATGCCCATTTACATATATATTGGTGTGCTAGCAATTTACTAACTAATTTAAGTTCATAAACATCAATTTAACACTTTGAAAACCCTAGTTAGTCATCTTTGAGTCTACTCCACCCAATTTCACCCAAAACCCCCAATTCACCCACAAATGGGTTTTAAGTTCATCATCTACCCCAAACCCTAACCCTTAATCAAAATAAAATCACGAAATCAAGATTAGAGCATACCACTACCACCAAAACGTAGCTAGAGGGAAGATGAACGACTTTAGAACTCGCACTAAGACCCGATTCAACCTCCTTCTTCCTTTAATAGAGCTCTCTCACTCTAGAACTTCCTCTCTCTCTAGGATTTAATGGAAAGTGATAAGGTAGATGGAAATGGAGTAAATGAGACTCCAACAACTGATCCCAAGATTTAAAGTCGGGTCCCATGTGAATTTACCAAAAAGCCCTTAAAATATCTCATTTAAAAGCAAGAGATGAGCTGTCAGCCCGTAATGGCGCGGCGCGCCATAATTCGGTGCGGCCCGCAGATAGCCTGGGCATAATTATTTTCTCTTTTTAAAATATACAAAGAAAACCCCACAACTTGAATAACTTAATTTCACATATGTACAATGAAATATTTGGGTCTTACATTAACTCAGAGATTTTTTTGGTAAAAAGATTTTATCCGGTAAATATTATTTAAAGAAAAATGATAACCACAACCTTAAAAGATGTGATTAAGTATTGACTGCAACGTGAATACTTCTGATTAAACTACGTATTTTCATAAATAAATTGACCCCCTAAATTACGTATGAAAAACTTTTACAATAAATGCTTAAACGTAGCGTTTAGGGCAATAGCACTTTGAAAGCACTCCCTTGCTTGTAGTTATTCATTTATTTAAAAGGGACTGACCACTCGGGACAACAACTTAATATATATTTATAACGGTAAGATCCACGCTCTGGACACCGTCTATGCTCCGGACACTGTTTAGATTTCCATTCATCTATATTCGCTAGTGGCTCCACTCCACGGTCCGCACTCGCTTTGCCTGCTTTGCGTTATAGCAATAGAAGTAATACACTCTATCTATTAATCTCAGCTTTCAGATTATCTTAAGTGATCAGTGAACCTTTCTACTAGGTAGCTCTAAACGGATTCCATGCTAGGAATCCACAGATGCTACAACTCAAGAAAGACGAGGTTGAAGGGAGATAGTGCATCAAGCTGTTCGCAAGGGCCAACTTGATCCTCTTCCCCAGGAATCCCCGATAAGGGAACCCTAGGAGAGCTGCCGACTCCAACTACCGTCCATGTACGATCCATACTAGATCTGACCAACTGCCCATCCTACCTCCTCTACATTCTTGACAGCTCATCTTGGTCTCAGTAGAGTCTTTCAGTGGCATGTTTCGGTCCTCTTCCCCATTACTTAGAAAAAGTGAGCCTCCGGTTCAGGTACAAATAAGAGCAACGATCGCAATTACGTCTTGCGGCCTCACAAACAACCGTACACCAAGCAAGAACCTACAAATCGACAGAAGTAGCAAAACCAAAAACCAACTACCCAATTAGACAAAGCCATGAAGCTTCAAAGATCTTTCAACTAAGAGATCTTAACCGGATTATTTCCTTAGTAGCATTTTTCTCAGCCATAAACTTGGTCATTTCCTTTTCATCAGATTTTATATCACTAAGTTCATCTACCAGGTTAAACTACTCACTATTAAGAGCTCCAAATGAATTACGTGTCTTCACTTGCTTACCCTTACTCATACCTATAACACTGTACATTTTTTTTATTCACAATAGAAGTATTTTAAAACATAATATATATTAAGTCACACGTAATATAAATTTACATTTAACCACTCTTGTTAAATATTACAAAACATGTTCTATTATATATTAAACACAAATATCATAGTTTCCGGTAGTGTCAAACATAGCATCATGTCCCTTAATCCCAAGCCCTAACTGAACATGTTGCACCTAACCAGCAGGGGAGATAATGTGAGAGATTATCGCACCGCTAAGTAAATGGAATATCCAAATGAACATTACTATAAGCATCAAGCACAACTTCTATAGCACTGGACACTATACACATAAAAAAACAAGAGGACCAGCGGCATGGCCGGGCCTTCAACCCATGGCTGATCGTGCTAGAGTTTATCAATAGTCCTTGGTACTCAATCACTTGTATAGTTTTCCTGATGCAACACATGCGTCATTTGACCTATATTACCACTACAGTACCATTTAAATCCAACACATTCTCGTCTGAAATCACCAAGACAGAGAGAGTTGACCTCTTACGTCTGAAAACACCAAGACATTAACACTAGGTGCTAATTTTCACATTTAAGAACTTACACACTGGTAACAGTCTCATGCTATCATGGCACTGGTCACTACACTTATCACCTTATAACAACATCCATAAGGTCATAAGGATAGTCCCACTCACCTTATAACACAAGAACTCATAGATCTTATTAATCTGAACTTTCACGTTTTTCTTTATTATCTGAGAATATCATATTTCAAGTTAGTACACTTTTCCAAATGGTATTTAAGCATCTTAAGAGTTAACTACAGAAACACGGCAAATGCGTTAAAATTATGCTTAACCTATTTATCAAACACGGTCATTCGCACGATTGACCCCTCAATCGTACGGATGAGTGTTCATTTGTACGGATCACATTTAAGGTCAAACCATTTTGTCACAATATCGTTGATATTGCGCCAATTACTAATATTTTTATACGCAATATTGGGTTCTAAATGCTTATTTCCAAGTTGATTTGAAGATAAAATGTTCTTTTTAAAGCAAGATTAGTGATTACGGTTCAAGAAATGAATGTTGAAGTTATTGGTATATATGTCAAAGATTTCAGCTCAAGAGGTTGTTAAAGTGAAGATTTCAAACACTCAACAAAGACTAAAGTTGATTTGCTATTTCTGGTACATTCCGTGGTCGTGATATCCAACATCGGGGTCGCGGCGTCTATTATGGTGGTCGAGAGATTTGCCTTGCGATCGGGAGATTTCAACAGAAGTTCCTAAAATTAAAGACAACACTCGCGCCCAGGAAAAACCAGCGCCTTTTGAAGGCGATCGCGTCGCGAGGTCATGATCGCGACCGTGATATGACCAAAACTGTCAGTTTTATTTATGCAGTGTCGTTAAGTCGCAAAACGTCAGAATTAGTTACCGGAAAGGAATAGTGGTTTTATTATTTATATTTAGCTGGTGTTTCCTAGCTATATTTCTCATACTTGTCTTCCTTTAAACCCGTAAGTGGTAAGTATAACTTAGGTTCGTATTTTTGTACGTTTGCTCAGTAATGTGGGATAAAAGTGCCTTGAAAGTCAACCCTAATGACAAGTGGTGATAGAATAAGTTTAACTTAGATTATATGAAATTATGAAGAAAAAGGGATAGGTATGTGAAATATGATACTGACGGAAAGTTGTTAAAAGAGTTTAACTTCCTAAAATGAACACTAAACCTCAATCGATTGCATGATGAAACTAATCAATTTGTCACTAAGAGTTTAGGCTTTGAAGATTCTGGCAAAGACGGATATCCATAATCTCAACGTTAACCTTAAAGGGTTTAAATGACCTTAAGGATGGAATCCTATGTACATGAATAAAGTGGTATATCCCTAAAGGAAAGTCTCAGCTTTTCTTAATCATAGTTGGTTTAACTATAGTAAAGCTTCTCCACTTGATACTAGGCTATGTCTTAACATTAAAAGATGTGCAATATTAGATATCCTAAGGTACTGCTAATTAGGTTAAAGGTCTCTCCTTTGCGATCATGTACTCTACTCCGGATCATCTTACAATATCTCAAGGATATTTCTTCTGACGTGAACCATGCTTTTAATAAAGTCAGTGTTCACTAAACTCTATGTTACCTACTCTAATCACAACCTAAGTGGGTAGCTCTTCTCTGAAGGATAAATTATTATTCGTACGTAGGTACTATTCCCTATTGTGTCGTTAAGCACATATAACTACATACCTTGTATCCAAGGATTGATCAGGTCCTAATACTAGGTTATAGCCACGTGAGTAAATGGAAAGGGTGGTCCGTAAATTAGACTTCTAAACCCGACAAGGTTTCAGCAGAACAACAGTATAAGTTTCGAATAAAATATTCACTATATAATAAACAGTTATAACAGATAGTCAAGCATGAAAGATGAAAGCAACTTAGAATAACAAAGTAATTTATTAAGTTAGGGAAGGCGTTCACCGTTTACAGACGAGATCTGGACCATTACGAGTACTGTCATCTTCTAGATCACTCATATTAAATCTTCGGCGTTCACCTCCGGGTACTTAATTTTCCGCTCGAAGGTGAGAAGGCCTTGAAAATTTCTAGTGAGAGAAAGTGTGTATTTTAGTGAGAGTGAAAAGAGAGGTGTGTGGAAATGGGATGTCAAATGGCCTTTAAATAGAAAAATTTTGGCAGGAAATGGCTGGCAAGCCGTTTGGAAAGCCGGTGTGGGTGCCCATTTTTGGGTGAGCCGGCATGGGTGGCTGGTGCTGGTGCATGTTTCTTGACGTATCTGGCAAGCCGGCCCAGATGGTAGGCTGTTTTGGCAAGCCGTTTTAGTGCTGGTTTGCCTGATTTGCTTGGATCGTCTTGCTCATCCCCGGGATTGTAACTTGGTTTCCGAATTTGTAACTTGTCTTTCATCGTTTCGCTTTAGAATCTTCGTTTTAGCTCCGTTTTACTTGATTCTTTTTGTATAGCCTTATAATTACTTAATCTACAAAATTAAACGACAAAGCGATTATTTTGGCAATAAAATATGGAACTTTATTGATTTATGGCTTAATATCGGGTGTAAAAATGTGACTTTTTAGCCGACATCAAATATCTCACACTTAGACTTTGCTTGTCCTCAAGCAAACCTTCGATCTTTTAGACGCAAAAGATTCCTTTTCTTAGTGATCAAGCGATCTTTGTTCTGCAAGATGCAAAAGTGAAAACTTGGTTTTATTCTCTTTGTTACTCATGAATCTATCTCCGCAAGCATGAGAGGAGGTTACATAATGTGACGACCCAGAAATTTCCAACCAAATTTAAACTTAATCTTTATATGATTTTGACATGATAAGCAAAGTCTATAATATCGAGTCTCAAAAAGTTTGAACTGTTTCATATATTCAATTGACCTTCGACTGCTCTCGACGATTCACGAATAATTAATTGTAAATAGATATGTGTGTATGTATATATAAATAATAATTCAAAATATAATTTAA